>NW_026652280.1:156622339-156715767 GCF_009828535.3 Hylobates moloch
CACACACATATTACCAGCCTTGTAAATTTGAATAACTCAAACTTCTCTGAACCTCAGTTCTGAAGTCATATTCTCTATAATATTGTTATTATTTTTTACGTCACTGGTAACATTACTAGTAATATTGTATTGACATTAGTTATAAGAAGGCTAAATTCACTGACTCATTGTGTGCACTGACTTCTAAAAGTAGGTGGGCTGTCCATGGCTAGAGAGAGGTTTGCTTAGGGGTGAAAAATAATCTACAGTGAAAAAAGAACACTTGCTTATTTTGTTTCCAATCCTTTGCCCCTTTGAAGGCATACAGGCAATGTCTGATCCTGATGAAGCAATGGTGGCAGAGAACGAATTCCCGGTGCCAACTTGTGTTGCTGGCTCTGCAATTCATGTAATTATATGCATGGTTTTCCTGTTTGTTAGCAATAAAGCTAATGAGTAGGCTGGCCGATCCATGGGCATTTCAGCAGCATTCTAGGACTGCCGTCCCACTTTACTGCTGCAGTTTTCTGTTTAAACATCACACCAGCTACATTACCAGGATGCACTGAGGAAATGATTGAAAGAGTTGATGAAAAGCCTTTTAAATAAATATCATTTCAAAACAACTCTACTAATTAATTCAGCATAAAAGATGTTTTGACTTTACAACAATTGTTGATCAGAAGCTCACTGTTGTTTTCCATGTGGAATTTGAAATTGACACTGGTCTCATTGTCAGTGACACCCCACAACATTTCTTTCTGTGAGATGAAAAGATCACATTGAGTGGTGGGCAGACGTGACTGTGGGCCCTTTATCAGGCAGAGCCCTATAGGTATCTGGAGCCTTAGTACACATGCAACATCTTCTATTATGCCTTGTATTTGTAACTTTTTTTCCTTTTTCCTTTTCTATATTTTGCTTTTATGCATGTCCTTGATGGGAGAACAAGAGCATATTTTTTCAAAGGATGAAGTAGAGTTGTAACATTCTTTACACAGCAGAAAAATCAAATAAGTAAAAATTTTCTTTTTTAGTATTGTGCCTGACTGTGCTCCCAGGAATGTTAATTACCTGAGAAACACTGCCAGAAACAGAGATGCAGGCATTAGACTTTGCAAATGAACCTAGAGTCACATACATATTTGTTAATGGAAAGAAGAAAAATGTATTCAGAAGAGATTACTGGGCTTTTATGGGTGTTTTTGAGACAGGTTGGATGTAAAAGATTGATATCCACTGGGCACATTTGTCTCAGTTCTCGTTCAGAACAGCAGTTTTTGGGATGAATGACACCAGCCTAAGATATTACATAATGTGATATCCTAAAAATAAAATGTCTGAACATCAGATTTCCTCAGTGTCCTGAGGTTCACAAGATGAGCAGGAAAAAAAAGGCTCTGAAATAGGGCACAGGATTGAGAGCTGTGGAAAGAAAGTTAAAGCATGTAAAACAAGGGCAGGGAAGCTTAGATAGCACTTCTGTCTGCTTATTTTATCTTCTCTCCTGCTGGAAGTAGAGTACCAATTAACTAACCAATCTGTTTCCTCTTTGGTCTCATAATTTGGTTATCTTAAGTTTTTATTTAAAATATTTGTTTCCTTAACATTTTGTATTTTATCTCTGTATAATTTTGCAAACCCACAAGGGGATTGTAGTTTCACGTGCCATTGAGAAAAAATTCTGAAGTCAGACATCTATATCTGCCAGTTTCTCATTAGTCCAATAAGCCAGGGCTACGTGGGTTTAAACTAG
This sequence comes from Hylobates moloch, assembly GCF_009828535.3. NCBI lineage: Eukaryota > Metazoa > Chordata > Mammalia > Primates > Hylobatidae > Hylobates > Hylobates moloch. The sequence goes on from NW_026652280.1 coordinate 156,624,075, forward strand.
GATGTGAACTCATTCTGACTCCTTTCATTCCAGCTGGCTCTGCAATGCCAGCTCCATCCTATGTCCTCCATATCCTTACCTCAATTACCCTTCTCATTTATACACCTCAAATATATCAATCTCAGATCCTGTGATACTGTGTATTATAATTCCTGTCTTTTGTACACAAATTGGGTTTAACAAGTATGAAAAAGAGGAAGTAATCTTTCTAGTACATCCCAGACCGCAAAATTAACTTGTGATCTTTTTCTTTTCTTTTGCTCAAGTTAGCTGCTTCTTCAAGAATTGCTTCAGGATACTGTTTCAATAGTAGCCATCATTGCCCGATACAAGTTCTGTTTATGCCTTAGGAAAAAAAAATGTAGCATTTTTTGGTTTTGTCTTTTTTTTTGTTTTTTTTTATGATGCTGTCTCCCCGCACCACTAATTCTGAATATCTGTAAGTTATCCCTGCTGTAGGTGATGGGGGAGGAAAGGACATGAGGAAGGGTACATTTTTCTCCTGTCATTTTCTCTTTTGCTTCTCTAATGTCCTTACAGGTATCAGTCTAGGACATCTGAAGGCTGAGATCTTGTTTATAGAGCTTCCAAATAGATCTCTCCTGTTATTCTCTCCTCCATCTCTTTTTTATTTTCCTACATAGCTCTTACCAGAATTTGTAAAACTTTTTATTGGAAATGGGATGAAGAGACAACTCTTTCTTAGAGAGCAATTCTAAATAATAAGCTTAGACAGTCCTCCCTCCAGAGAGCGAAGCTAAATTTTCCTCCCTTTAAGTGTGGGCTGGACTCAGTGATTTCTTCCTAATAAATAGTGTATGAAAGGCTGGGTGCTGTGGCTCACGCCTGTAATCCCAGCACTTTGGGAAGCCTAGGAAAGTGGATCACCTGAGGTCAGGAGTTTGAGACCAGTCCAGCCAACATGGTGAAACCCCATCTCTACTAAAAATACAAAAAATATCTGGGCGAGGTGACATAAGCTTGTGGTCACCAGCTACTCAGGAGCTACTCAGGAGGCTGAGGCATGAGAATCGCTTGAACCCAGAAGGCAGAGATTGTACTGAGCCAAGATCACGCCATTGCACTCCAGCCTGGGTGACAGAGCGAGACTCCATTAAAAAAAATAGTATATGAAAAAGTTAAAATAATAAAGTTAACAGCTCCAGTGATAAGTCATGTTGCTAGCATGTACTCCTAACGTGATAACATGAAATAGCACTTTACCTGTGTGGTACTTTTCCTCAAAACCCATAACCTCACTCTAATCATGAGAAAAACATCTGACAAACCCAAACTGGGAAACATTCTACAGAACACCTTACTAGTTCTTTCCCCAATATATCAAAGTCATAACAAGTTAGGGAAAACTGAGAAACAGATGGAAGGAGCCTAAGGAGGCATGACAATTAAATGCAGTGTGGTACCCTAGATTGGATTTCAAAGAAAGGACATTAGTGGAAAAACTGGAAAAATCCAAATACAGTCTCTAGTTAGTGGTATTTACTAGCGTTAATGTCTTAGTTTTGATGAATGTCCCATGGTTATGTAAGAGGTCAACGTTAGGGGAAACTGGGTGAAGACTGTTGGGAACTCTCTGTACTGTCTCCTCATCTTTTTTGAAAATCTAAAATTATTTCAGAATAAAAAACGTTTTAAAAGAGTGAACATATTTATTGGGTGTAGATTTGTGTAATATCTGCTTCTGTCATAACACTGTAAGTCTCAGAGGTCAATGAGCAGGACTATATATCTCTTTATTTCTGGGGCCTAAAATCAAAAGAACTCCTGGTAAGAGCTCAGGAAACATGCGTTAACTCAGTGAGTATAACTGCATGCTAAAGACTTGGCCACTGCCTACTATCGGCTGATTCTAACAGAATTTATACCCACACTGGGGTGAACTCAAGACAGCAGGGTACAATGTGAGGCCTAACTAATATATTTTCTCATGGGAAAGAAAATCTTTCCCTATAGTTTCCACTGGCCACATTCCTTTATTTCCACTTCTAAGGCAAATTTCCTCTGACATGGCTTACTCCGACTACTAAAAGTGAGATCTGACAAGTAAATCAGCCGTTTAGAGTCTTAGAATTGCAGATCCGGGAATATACTCAAATGATAGGGATGACCTCTTTTATAAGGAGTGAATTCTTATTTTGAAACAAAATCATAAGTGAAATGTATGAAAGAGACAAAAGCACACCTGCTCTATTTTTCTTGAAGTCCCACTCACATAGATTTCCCCTTGTCCTCATGGACCTTCAAGAGGAAGCCGAGCCCAGGGAACTGCAGAATCCAGCTTGAACCACAGAGCCATCTTTTCATTTGACTAACAAGAAACACCAAAGCTCTGAGAGGTGAAATGATTTGGCCAGATGTCTGTTATAGAATTTTTGACAAGATCAGGAGAAGAGCCAAAATTTCTTGAGGACGTTTCCTAATGAGTTTGGTGTGGCTTGCTCAGACGCCAATTATGCGTGTTTCCATCCCATTGAAATTCTAATTTATCTTTCCTAAAACAAAGGCATATTTTGACTTTACAAAAAATAAAAATAATACTCTCCGTCTCCTCACTTTTCTTGGGATTTCCTTCTTTGTTATTTTTGTGACTTTTTACTAAAAACTGTCTCACATTGTCACAGTCTATAAAGAGAGTAAAGATGAGACCTATCATTTAAACTTTGTAAATTATGTTTCTCAAAACCTAGTTTCCATGATGACTGTCACATTCATGTAAAGATTTATGAATTTCTCTAAAACTAGATTTACCCCATGGACATTAATTGAAATGTTGAGAAAAGACATTTATATAAAGATTTGTGAATCTCTCTGACACGAGTGTTACCCAGTATATAATAAAATGTAAAGCTGAGAATGAAACACTTAAATTAAATTGTGTGTTTAGTCTTACCAGATAACTTAGAAAAAAATAAATCATTTTAGGGCATAAATTATATGAATTGCAAATAACAAAGTATGGGGGAAGAAGTGTAATATGATAGCAAACTCACATGAATGGTGCATCAGGAAATCTGGGCTCTGCTTCCAGTGGGGTCATAGATTCTATATATTAGTTTTATAATTTTTAAGATTTCAGAGAGTCTATAAACAGTTACAGGAAAAAGATGGATTTCTATTGAAAAGTTGTATTTGTATACTAATTTATAATTAAATATATATTTTATTATAATTAATAATCATAATTATTTTGCTGGGACAACCATGAGGCAAAAGGAAAGCTGCCTTTAGAAAGGCATTTTCTCTGCTCTTTTCTTTGCACAGGGACTACTTTACACCTGTCTGAAGAGTTCTGATACCTGTTTTTACCTTCATACATTTCTCATGCTAGCACACCTTCCCTGTATTAATGAGGCTTTTCGGTTAAGTTCTTTCCTGCTAATGATGTCTAAAAACTGAAGGCCAAGTAATGAGCAGATCAATAGCTTTCATTAAAGTCTCTTTGTAGAGCCTCTTTTAATTTTATCTCCTATGATGTGACCTCCAATTTGCATAAGAGAGACTACTTACACTTACAGACAGGATTGATTGACTTAACCTAACAAAGGTGGGGGAGCAACTGCCTAATTTAAAGCATATCCAAAAGATGGTAAAATGATTAAGAACTGTGCTATAAATACTCTTATAATCCTTACTTCTGATAGCTTTTGAAATTAACCCCCTGAATATACTGTATTGCTTTTATGTCAGAGATAAAATACCAATAAAATGATTCTTGGTCAAGGGGCAGTGAAGAAGGCAGCAGGCATTTCAGGTACTGGAGACAGAAAAAGAAATGCTTTACCCAACGACATTTGGCTATCTAGTATTAAAAGTTTGACATTCTGGTTTGTGCAACCAGTACTAGCTCATTTCTATTAAATTTCCACAGTTAATTGTTTTAATGTGACAGAGTTGGCCTAAAAGATTTCTCCACACCGTTCACTCTCATTTGCTTCCTTTTTCCTATATCATCCTACTATTATTTTCTTTGCTTGCCAGAGACAGATTTCCTCTTTTGTCTTGAAGCCTCTCTTTCCAGATAATTCTCTGACCCATATCTATCTTTATGGAACATGCCTGTTTTATAACCTTGTTATTCATACAGTCAAGAGATCTTACAGGCAAATGTTTGAAGTGATGGATGTCCCAGTTACCCTGATTTGATCATTATGTATCAGAATATCACATGAACCCTAAAAATATGTATAACTATCTCAATTGTTCCTATTCAATTTCTCTTTCTTAATTGTTCCTATTACCATTACCGAACAAGTGTGCAAAATTTAGAGAGACTACATGGGTGGGCAGTGCTGCATTAAACTGACATCTAAAATAATCATACCTAATGTATACTGGTTGCTTACTGTATGACTGGTGTTGGGTCCAACGTTTCACATAGCCATCTGACTTAATTTTCACAATACCCTTACTTTAACAAGCACCTAATTTGCACCAGTTTACCAATGAGGAAGCTCCGGCTGAAGGAGAGCTTTATCAGTCAGGTTTTAGTCCAAGAAAGAAACTATTCCAGGCAGTTTATGCAGAAATGGATTTAACACATAGACTAAGGTACTTCCAAAAATCACTGAAGAGTGGAAGGAGTGGACTCTCGGCGGGGAGCCTAGGAACACCACCCAAGAACATAACAGGCAGAGGCCTAATCTCCCATGAAAAAGGTGGAGGATCAGGAGGTCCCTGCTGAGTTACTCAATCTGAGAACATACAGCTGTAGCTGCACAGTTTGGAACTGGAATACAAGATCAGGGAGCTCTTGAAAACATCACAGTTCTCTCTTGATATTTACAAAGCTAGACACTAATGCACTGCTGCAGAAAAAGCCCTCATTTCCATGGTATTTTTAGCCAGAAAAAAACTAAGTGCAATGAGAATATGGTCTACATAATCTCCCCTCCACCTTTCAAGCACTTGACTAAGTGCACCTAACTGGTGAACCTAATTTGCCTCTAGAATGCTGACTGCAAGAACACTGTGAAATGTATTATAGTTCTCAGCCTCACAAACTCTATAAAGAAAGGCATACTAGAAGGTGGGCATAGATGTTGAGTACCAAGCAAATAAGTTACATCTGACACAGAGAATAAGTAATTATGACGTCATATAGAACTAGTAATCAGTGAAGTTGAGAGTACAACTCAGGTTGACTGCCTACAAAGCTGGCCCTCAACCACTGTGTTGCACTGCCTCCACAACAAAGATCTTCCACATTTCCAAGTGCAGCTTTCTAAGACACTTAAATCTGTATTTAACAGGAAAAATCCTCTTAACAAGAAAGGACTAGAAATGGAAAAATGGTAGACATTATTTATCCATTCTTCCAAATTATTAGCCTATTATAATAATTAATAATGCCATACTTTTTTGGTGTGGTTAAAAATATGGGGCTGCTAGCACTTCATATAAGTTACATCAAACCAGAAAACATGGCTCCTTTGAAATATCGTGTTTTCAAATCTCATCATGCTGTGATCTGGAGGGAAGCTGATTCTTTTGATACTTTTGCTATGATTTTACAGCCTTTGCAATCTATAATTTAAGAGCCTAAATATTTCTTTCAGAAACATCTTCAAGTTTCTTGAAAAAAAAGATATCTCTAGATATCTTTAAAGTTCAAGGGTAGTCGCCCACCATTGTCAAAATGTATCTGACTCTGGTATTCATGATATCCAGAGACATGCTGGGTTGACAGCATTCCTCTGCCAATGGATGTGTAGGGGAGCACAAAGATGACAATAGAAGGCCTCTCTCCTCTGTGCTACAAATTCGAAGTGGAGTGGCAGGTACTGCTGATGTTATCCCACCTACCTTATGTTCTTCAACATATTTATATACATTAAGTACCTTTAACATTCAAAGAGCAATTTTCTGTGGCTGGGTGCTTTCCTTCAGCCTTTAAAAGAAAATGTTGTTATTATTATTGCTAGCAGCTTCAGTGTTTTCCCTTACATTGATGTGCCTGGTAAAGGGTCCATAACTGCACTCAGCACATTCATGGGAACAGGGCATGCTATTAGTAATCAGCATATCTGATTTCTCTGCCCTTGACTTAATGTGTGAACTTGACTAAGTCACTCCACTTCTCCCTATCTCATTCACTCTCAACAAATATGACATTTAATATTTGAATAGAATTATTATTCAAAAGACTTTCAGGACTCCTGTTTCACATATCTGCCCAATTCTACATTATATTAAAATAATAAAATGGATTAGTATTATTTCATAGCTGTTTATCTTAAGAATAAGAATGGAGTGCTAATGAAGCATTTGGCATATTCATTAATTGTTTTTTTCTTTCTGGGGTTTGTATTTGCCAAATTTTTTTTTTTTTTTATTATACTTTAGGTTTTAGGGTACATGTGCACAATGTGCAGGTTTGTTACATATGTATCCATGTGCCATGTTGATTTCCTGCACCCATTAGCTCTCTCTGTTGTAAGGAGCCTACTGCTCTCAGTAAGACAAGGAGTTTGCATTTTTCTAAGAAACAAAAGAAGTTAAGTGAGTGGCAGAAGCTAGTAAATCTGCTTGAAGGAAATGCACTGCGCATGTATATATAAAAATTGTACTGTTTAAAGGGAAAAAAATTAAATTCCCATTTCTAGATTCTTTTTTTTTTTGATTTCCACATTCCACAACTGAAGCGGCAGGATAATTAATGAGCTGCCACAGAGTATGTAAACGTGCCCTTTTGACAAACAGCCTTGTAAAATAGGGACAAGTATTCAATAACGATCTTTAAGTTTCTATTCTGTGTAAGAAAAATATACAGTGTGCTGGAGCCCTATGGCCTCTTTTACTCTTTGGCACACATTTTCTGAAGCAATATAAGCAAAATCTTTGTATTTATCTTACACGAAAGAGACCAGTATCTTTCCTTTGGCTTGGGTGGCTCACAACTTTTGTTCTTTAAATGAGTGGATATCCAAGGAAAAAATGTCAAGGTGAAGTAACTAACAGTAGAGAACTCCCCTCCTAAGACTTACTTGGCAATTATAAAGTTAATTTTTTAAAAGGAGAACTTAGGTACATCAAAATTTTGAAGCGTTGATTTGAGCAAACGGCCTCTCATGAATTGGGAAGCACCAGACCACCAGCTGTTCAGGGCTCCATGAAGAGGCACAAGAGGAAAACTTTTATAAGGTATTCCCAGAAGCAAGACAGAGAAAATAATTGTTGGTTCAAGTGGAGAGTCCATAGTTAGAGGTAACTTGATAGTTTCTGACTGGCAAAGTTTCTAGTTAGAAGTTAGTTGGTAGTTTCTGATTGGCTCATATTCTGTTTTTCTAAGGGTAAGATAATTCAATTTGCTTAGGCAGGAAAAGTCACTCAGCTTAATGGCCTCGCAATTCATCTTTTTACGACTTAGTTTTGTCTAAATTTATCTGTTAAATTGGAGTACTTTCAAAGTTATTTTCAATGGAAACAAACTTCTGGAATCCCCAAATTTGGAGGATCACCAGACATTTCTTTTTGTTTATTTCATCTCATATGGGACAGAGCCAACTTCTTTGTTTCTCTTCTATGTCAGCTGTAGCATTCTGCATGGTTTTTGTGGCCACTGGGAAGGATGTGATTCTGACAAAGATAATCACCTTTTTGGTTGATGGAGCTACTGGGGTGATTTGCTGGCAAGACGTTGTCTTTCTCCCTTGCATCTCCTTGTCTTTGTTCTTTCCTCCAGGAGCGGTTTCAGAAGATGATCTTTCCAGACAAAGGAGGACTATTTTCCTACGCCCAAAGGTACTCCTACCTTTTCACCCCACTCTGGATTTTAGACTCATTGATGTATGAGACACTGTCTGTTAGTTAGCTTGTTATTTTCCTGTAGCATTAACCAGAGTACCTCACCTACTTTTACTTCGAAATTGCAATAATCAATCACCATTATCAAATAAATTTTTTAAGTATGACATTTTTGTTGTATTAGTCTCTCTACCAAGCAACTGAAGAAAATATGACCTCCACTCCCAAGTTTATTTCCAAACAGGAACAACTACAAAAAATAGCCCTTAATATTCTTCACGATATTTTCATGCTATTTCATATTTTTATATTGTTTTATTTTTAATAGTATTTTGCCCAATCCTAATCACATTTGTTTGTGTCTCTTTTCCTCATGAGATTCAATTCTATGAGAGAGGGACTAGATTTGCTCTCTCACCACTCTGTCACCAACACTGTGTTAGTTGATTTTTTGTATATCACTTAAACATCAAAAGTATCCTGTGATTAGGAGATACTGTCTTCTGTTTTACACATAGGAAACTAAGTCTTAGGATGTTACGTTCAACTGGTGAGTGACAAGTGAATAATTGTTACCTAAGGATCTGTGATTCTCAAACAATTGTACCTTCTACACCATCTTGCCGCTTTTGAAGTTCTACAGGGATGGAAAATCATGTCCTATATAATGTACAAGACTCAAGCTCACCTGTAAAATTCTGATTCAACTTTGTGGTATTTTAACTGTCAAAACTTATTACTATCAAACATCAACAGGAATGACTTCCCTAACTCAATCAGATATGATCCAGGCATGCTAAAATGCACAGATAAAAGGTATTACATAAATAAGATGAATTATTTTTGATCTAATATGATAACAAGTGGTAATAGAACTGTGACAGGCCATAATATGGCTTTTGATATTTTTAGTTTTATTGCTACATTGTAATCATTCTACCTAGTTAGTTTCTTAATTAACTATATATTTTCAACAACGATGCCACCTGATTTCATCCACGCTAGAGAACATTTGCTACTTGTATAATTATTCAAATATAGCCAATCTTGTCATCACTGTAATAGCTAACACAATAACATTAATATCATTCATTTAGCATTTAAAATACAACATCATTTGATTGGTAAGAACCTCCAATGCAAGATCTTCTTTTTTTTTTTTTTGAGACGGAGTCTCGCTCTGTTGCCCAGGCTGGAGTGCAGTGGCATGATCTCTGCTCACTGCAAGCTCCGCTTCCCGAGTTCACGCCATTCTCCTGCCTCAGCCTCCCGAGTAGCTGGGACTACAGGCACCTGCCACCACACTTGGCTAATTTTTTTTTTTTTTTGTATTTTTAGTAGAGATGGGGTTTCACCGTGTTAGCCAGGATGGTCTCGATCTCCTGACTTTGTGATCCGCCTGCCTCTGCCTCCCAAAGTGCTGGGATTACAGGCATGAGCCACAGCACCCAGCCAATGCAAGATCTTAATACCTTTAACAACCTTTTATGGTATATATATAATTATTATTTTCATTTTGGGGCAAAGAAGTGTGAGGTTTATAGAATGTAAGTAATCATCCTATCAAGGCTCAGCTCAAATGTTAGCGACACAAAGCGATTCCTTAATCACCGTATATTAAGTAGAATTCCTGGTTTCACATATTTCCCTATACCACTTCACATTTTATTTCTTTACAGAGTTATTTTTAAAATATATAATTAACCACTGTGTGAAATTATATACAGTTGACGCTTAAACAACATGGGCTTGAACTGCCTGTGTTCACTTATATACAGATTTTTTTCAACCAAATTTGGAATGAAAATAGATAATTCATGAGATATGAAATTTCCTATTTGGAGGGCTGACATTTCTTATTTACGTGGCTCTGCAAGGCTGATTATGGAACTTGGGTGTCCACAGATTTTAGTATATGCCAGGGTGCTGGAATCAATTCTCAGGGATGCCTGTATATTTATATGATTACTTAAAAAAATTTTTCTGTCGCTTATAACTACAAACTAAGATGCATAATGCAGTGTGCAATTTTTCTTACCACTGTATCTCTAGGGTCTGAAACACTGAACAGCACAGAGTTTACACTAAATCATTGTTTTTGAATAAACAATTTGATGTGGAAACAACGTTTAGCGCTGAGAAGAGAACCCAGGTCTTTTTACTTCTGGTAAAAAGAAAACTGAGTTTGTGCATTTTTAGAATTTGAGATTTGAAATACTGAGAATTTCTTTTGTTTTATCTATATTTTCATAGCTTCTTTTATATTGGGTTAAGAAGATTGAAAGGGGAAATTTTAATCTGCTAACTGTTAAGGACTGCATTCAGACCGATGCTCCCAAATGCATCTGATTTATCTGTGAGAGCAAAAATCTTCAACAGGCAATAAGATATTATACTCTCCAAAATATATTTATTTTAAAATTGCCCAAAGTTTCACTCTCCTTTCTTTGATTAGTTGAGAGTAGTTAAGCCTTACTTAAACTATCTCTTTGTTAAGGCTCATCCTCTTTGAGTCTGAAAATTGACCTTTGATGAAACCTCTTTTGGCTCATTTTGGTACAAATTAGAACAACTTAAGGAATGAGGGCTCAGGAACTGAATTTGAATTAGGATGACTTTAAAAAGTACCAGTCACTTAGCCAAGAAGGCAGCAGAGGTGAAATCAGTTCATCTGTGATCGTGCCCGGCGGGGATCCTAATGGCTCTATCTGATTAGCTTGGCTTTTTCACTTCTCTGTCAACCTATACCCAGATGGCAGAGACAGGGAATTGAGTTGTATCAAGAATTTGTGAAGCTCTTCTGCAAGGAGCTTCACATTAGTGAAGTATATTAGCAATTGATGCCAAAGGGAGGCAATGGGCTTTAATAAACTCCGGTTTGAAAACACTGTATTTGCAGAGCATCTGCCACATGTGCTGCTTTGGCTTTAATGGTCTTTATTTTATTTTATTTTAAATTAATTAATTAATTAAGTTGTTTGTTTTTTAGACAAAGACTGGGTGTTGCTATGTTATCCAGGCTGGATCTCAAACTCCTGGGCTCAAGTCATCTTCCCACTTCAGCTTCCCAAGTAGCCCTTTTATTTTAAAACTCTTGTTGGGTAGAAGCATGAATCAGTGCAAGATTTCTAAGTAAGTAAATTTTATTACACGATGTTTAGTTTCTCACATAGGTGCATGACTTTTCCTAAATAGATAGAGAATACCACATGTACTACCAAGCTTAGCATTCAACTCTCTCATCAGCAATAACAAAGCACATATACTCAGAAGTACGGTTTTACAAAGAATGTGATGAGTTGTGTTAAATTAATTTTAGCCTAAATCTGCCTCCTTACATATTCTAAGTTTGGCCTAAAAATTTCTCCATACAGAATGAACCATAACCTAACTGGATATGTAAATAGACTGTAACCTACTCTTGCGCCAGTCACCAAGCCTGGCCAGTCAAAGGCAGCCAACTGTTCAAATCACGTTCAGACAAGGCAAAGACACTGGCCTGTAACCAATCTGGCTGCTTCTATACCTCATTTCATTTTTTATATCTCACTTTCCTTTTTCTATCTTTAAATGTTCTTCCACCATGTGGAACCTTACAGGAACCATGTGGAACCACGCTGGAACCTTACTGGACCTATTCTGATTTGGGTCTTGCAGGATTTGCCAATAATTCTTGGCTCGATTAAACTCTGTTAAGTTTAATTTGTCTAAGGTTTTCCTTTCAACAGTTGGGTGCCTGATCTGGGGGCTGCCATAAGCCTGCATGATCTCGGAGTTGAGTTGAAACTGGGAGGGAGGGATAAGGTCAGTATTTCTCCAAGAGGGCCATGAGGCAGCATTATTATGATTATGAACGAGATTTTCTGTTAAAAATCGTCAAGTTAGGGAATCCAATTCAAAGGACAAGTCTATAAGTGTGTAAAAAAACACGAAAACATTTTACAACATCTAAATCCGTAACCAGGAACATCATAGAAACAGAAGTGGGTGTGGACAACCCCCTGAGTGCATGCAGAGCGCTTGGTGGAGTTTCCATGTAAAGAACAGTGATGTCCACTTCCTGTCGTGAAGGTTACAATGAGGGCAACTTGGAGGAGGAGAATAGGGCCAAGTATATTGATGGATTACTTACTCTGAAAAGGAGGTTCCAGAAAGCTAAAAGACCCTGATACAGCTCAAAGCAGTTCGTGAAAACTACACTTGTTCTCAAACATGAACTATCAGCAGCACTGCCTAGTTTTCAAGTCAATTTGTTCCAGCTACTATAGATGAGTTTTGTAGTTAGTAACACTCCTAAATCAGTCTTTTCGTCTATTCCCTTTCTGAGGACTACAACGGGGAATCATTACTTTCCTATTATTAACAAATTCATGCAGTTGTTTATAGAACTTTTCTAGGTACTTTCATACAGCTTCTCTTATTTGATCCTTGCAATAGTTGTGATGTGTGTGTGTGTGTATATATGTGTGTGTATTAATGTCCTTTCTCTGAGGTTGAAGAAAAAAAAAACACAGAGAAGTTAATTGACATGGCCAAGGCCACAGTTTGGAAGCAGCAGAACTGGAACTTAAATCTGAGCTTTCTAAATCTAAACTCTGGGTCTTCTGGGAACTTTATTCTACTCTAGGGTCAAAGACGGTACCTGGGATCCTGTATTACTATTGGAAGGAAAATTGCATCAGGGGACTCTGGCTGACAGATTGATGGATTGATTGATTAATTTATTCATGTACGGTCTACTTCGTGCTAAGCACTGTTCTAGTTACAGGGGATTTTAAGAACAACAATGTGTTCTTGTCTTTAAAAAGCTTATCATCTTTTGTTCAGTAGTATAAAAATACTTGCTATATTATCAAAATAAACAGAATTCTGAAGTGATTGGTGGTAGAGTATAAGACAGCAGTACAATATACAACTAGAATGCAGACTTGGAGTTAGACCACCAGTGTTCAAATCTCACATCTATAACTTACAAGTTGTGTGACTTTAGCATAGTAAGCAATCGCCCTGTGCCTCAGTTTTCTCATTTGTAAAATGGACTTGATCTTACTGTATAGGGCAAGTTAGAAGATTAAATAGGTTAATATTTGTAAAGTGTTTGATACATAATAAGCAGTAAAATTTTTTTTAATAAATAAAAATAGCCGGGCACGGTGGCTCACGCTTGTAATCCCAGCACTTTGGGAGGCCGAGGCAGGCGGATCACAAGGTCAAGAGATCGAGACCACGGTGAAACCCCATCTCTACTAAAAAAAAATACAAAAAATTAGCCGGGCGTGGTGGCGGGCGCCTGTAGTCCCAGCTACTCGGAGAGGCTGAGGCAGGAGAATGGCGTGACCCCGGGAGGCGGAGCCTGCAGTGAGCCGAGATCGCGCCACTGCACTCCAGCCTGGGCGACAGAGCGAGACTCCGTCTCAAAAAATAAAATAAAATAAAAAAATAAAATAAAATAAAAATAAAAATAGAAATCAGGAAAGGCCAAGTCACACCGCTAATGATGGTGGAACAGCAATAGGAAATTAGTCTGTGTACGTGTAGAACCAAGGACCTAACGACTAAGCTTTAATATAAAAATTCTAGTCTCATATGAAATCCAGGCTGCGGTTTGACTTGATTATTTGTTGGGCAGTGGGATTAAGTTGACCATATACATGTTTGGTAGATACCATGCAGATGGATTGAGGGGAGGAAGAACTGAAGAGTATTAAGTTATGCAATTGTCCAGGTGAGGCATAATGAAGGTTTGAACTCAGGCTAGATAGAACAAAGCAAATAATGAGTAAAACAACTGAGGGTGCAATTTGTTGACATTCTTTACTATTGGATTCAGCCTACGTGAAGGACCCCAAATGCCTTTGTGGCTTTAATAGCCTCACAACAATATAAACATTAGAAACTGTTATTTAAGTCCATGCTGTAGAGAAGGTAGCTCAGGCCCTGACAGACTAATTTCAAGCACACAGGGTCATACAGATGGTCAGTGGTTCTCAGTCCTTTAATTTGATCCCTAGAATGCCCTGTGTCTTCACGCTTTCTTCTTATCTAAATGATCTCCCATTACTGACTGCAAGAGAATGGACATTTACAAAGCTAATCAATACCAGTTTAATATATCAGCTTCAATCTACTTTTCTCAATAGCATGGCATTAACCCAAAGAGCCTCTTCAAATCAGCAAGGTTCGGATTCTCTCATCTATATGCCTGGTATTAATCCATCCTTTTTCTTTCCATTTGTTCTTTCTTCCCTGTCCCTCTGATCATCCTGTTTTCTCTCCCTCTTCTTTCAGTGAGATGCAGACTATACAAAGTACACTGACCTTAATAATCATAATAATAGTATCAACCAAAGCAGCTCCCATTTATTGAACATTTGCTATGTGCCTGGCACAGTTTTAAGCACCTTGAATTTATTAACTTATTTAATCCTCACGTCATCCCTGTAACGAAATCATAATTTTTATTCCCATTATACAGGTGAGGAGTCAAACCTACTTACCTCCCAGCATCATCAGAATCAAATGAGGTAATAAATGTGCTAGCAGATTGCAATATATAACCCAAATTCGAGCTGTGATTAATTCATGTTTCTGACTTCATTATCCAACAAAGTGAAATCTGACAACTCTGCTTAACCTAGACTCTTATAACCTATGAACAATAATTGGACTGGAGAGCAGATGCTTGCTATTTAATAAGGCTTGTTCTAACAAATAACAAAAGCTCTATAGTTCCTGTTTACTTCATTGAAAATGAATTTCTGTTCACTTTGGATCGGGTCAGGCATAATTAGGATTAAGGATTAACTGGACTTGAAAAGTAATGAAACATAAGTGTCATCTATCTGGCTAATATATCTGAATTAAAAAGATTAACCTGAATGACTGAAATGCATTGACCTTGTGTATTTAATTTCTGTTGTTTGCTCACAATATTGAAGGATGGACTTAGTGAGAAATGGACTCTCCACGGGAGGCTAATTTTGTCATCCCACTAGACCTTACTACAGCTATTAAGACTAAGAAATTGAGTTCAGGGTAATAGGGCACAATGCTGTAGAAATATGACTTCTCTTAAAATCCGAAAACATTTCACCTTCACACACTCCCTATCTCATTTCACATTTATCACTGCCATCATAAATATGATCTCTACAATATCCATTTCTCTCCCCTGTGTCTAGTAGAAATGTTTTGTGAAAATGGCTGTCTCAGAATCACCAAAGAACTCCTCGTGGTCAGATCCAATGGTCTCGCCTCTGTCTTTACTCTTTCGACCATTTCTTAACAACTTCCATTAAATTGGTTTCACTTGTCCTCTCTCCTAAAATTTTGTTACTTCAAAATATTCAGTTTAAATTATTCATCTCAGCCTTTTCTTCTAAAAGTTTCTGTCTTCACTAGGCCTCTCTAGAGATATTTTCCTCTGAGTTTTGGCCTCAACTATTTTGTATTTTCTCTCCCCTCTCCTTTCTTCCCCTTTCTTCACACCTCTCTCCTTTTCTTTCTCTCTGTTCCTCTCTGCCTCCCCCCTCTGTCTCTACTCTCTTACTCTTTCTCATGGGCTCAAATGCTATATCTGTCTTTCTAAATATTCCAAGATCTCCCAAAATGATGGATGCCTTGTCCTCTGGGCTAAACTATACTTTGATTTCTCTGGTTGCAGTGAGACAGATACTTTGGAACATCAATACACAAATTCCAGTGAAGGGATTTCACTTTCCTTTAATTCCCTATTAAGTAAATGCCAAGCAATACTGCATTTGGATCTTTGTCAAAGATGGGATTTTTCAATGTTCTAAGAAATAAGGGCTCACGTAGGGAAAAGAGTGGACATGGAAGGATCTTTGGTAGCAGCCTAAGGACAAGCTTCTACGGGCAACACTTTCATCAAGGGAGAAGAGATCATTCTGATTCTTATCATTATCCTCCTTATGCAGAAATTAAGAAATATCCAAGCATAATTTTGTTTTGCTTTATTCAATATTCAAAGGAACATATTTTCCTACAAGTTATTTATTTAGGCATATGCATTAAAAGATTAAACAAAAGTTAAAAGCCTTTGAGTAGGAGATTTGCAGGTGTTGTATATTCTCTTAATGTAGAGAAGCAGCCTACCTTTTTGGAAAGGTTAATCCCATATTGACAATCCCTTGCTTAAGAACAATAGAAAATACCATTTGTTAATCCCATTTGCTTTCCACGGAAAGGAAAAATTGCTACGAGGTTGTGTGAGGAAGAGGATTTTCCTGAGGACTGCCCTTTACCAATATGATATTTGAGCTCTAAATACAATATTCCCACTCTGTTAGGTAATACCAAAGAGATGGTAGGTAGATTTTGTGAGGGGAAAAAAAAATTTCTTTTCCTCACCCATTGCAAGGTTCATGGTTGTGGCCCCTGTAACAAAAGATTAACAAAAGAAGAGCATACAAATATTTTAATGTAAATGTTACATGACCATGACGCGGGTCCTTTAGAAATGAAGACGCCAAAAAGCAGGGAAACATGTATTCTTATTCTTAGGTTTATTCTTAGGTTTGATGAAGAGTAGACAGTGGTACCGAGGTATGACTGAGCAAATGGGGACTGATCTGTTGGTAAAAAACTGAGGGAAATTTAGCACGTTCTGTTTGTTCTTCTTGATGTGTCTGTGTCTTGGAGGATAAGAATGCTCCTTAGTGCCAACTATAGGGAGGGTACCTCTGGAGTGAAGACTTTATGATCTACTTCAGGGAAGAAAGGTGAGGGGGAAGAGACAACAGCTTTCTGCTGCCATTTTCTCAATTGCCAAGGTGCCATCTTTTGGGGCAGTGTGCCCTGAACCTCATCAACTTCTTAAATGTATATAAAATATATAAAATTAAATTTACTAATTTACTAACTTAGCCTCAAAATCTCCTCAATGTCTGTGATGGTTAATTTTATGAGGCAAGTTGACTGGCCTACAGGATGGCCAGATACTTGGTAAAACACTGTGTGTGTGAGGGTGTTTTCTAAACAGACGAGCATTTGAATCAGTAGACTGAGGAGAGAAGATCATCCTCACCAATGTGGGTGGGCCTCATCCAATCCATTGAGGGCTTGAATGAACAAAAAGGTAGAAGGGTGAATTCACTCTCAACTTAATCTGGGCCATCCATCTTCTCCTGCCCTTGGACATGAGTCCTGCTGGTTCTTGGACCTTTGGAACTGAACTGAACTGGATTTTATATCTTTGGTTACCCTGGTTCTCAGGCCTTTGGGGTTAGACTGAAGCTATGCCATCAGCTTTTCTGGGTCTCTGGCTTGGAGACAGCAGATCTTTGAACTTCTCAGCCTCCATAATCATGTAAGCCAAATTTTCGATAATAAAATAAAATAATAATAATAAATCTCCCTCTCTACATATCTCTACATATGTCCTGTTGGCCCTGTTTCTCTAGAGAACACTGATTGATATGACTATATTTCCAATGTAAAATACATAGTAAAAGTCAATTTAATGCCACAAACTTTAAACCTCAGGGTCAATGTTGTCTGGCTTTTCTACGTTATTCTACATAAGCAATCAGTCCCCAGATTTTGTTGCCATGTAGTATTTATTGAACATTGAGTACGTGACAGTTAAAAAGATGTCCCTCTCTTCCATTCCCATTGCCACTGCCTTAGTCACTTCTCCCATGAACTACTGCATTAGTTACCTCACTGACCTCCTGGCATTTAGCTTCTCAGTTTTATAAGTTTATCTTTTGTCTCCTCTTTTCTATATCTCCATGATAGCTCTTCCTATGGCTTTCTTTGAATGGTTTACTTAACGTTTCTATCTCCTAAATCTTTGCACACTTTGTTCTTTCTTCTTCATAACTCTTGCTCATATTTTATGCCTTAACATACAGGTCATTTTCTTATGTTATTTGTCCTTCACTAACCACTTTTCCCTGAAAAAATGAGAATAAAATAAACCTGAAAATTCACATAAACCAAGTTAGAAAATCTTTCTGAACTGCTCCAAAGAACGTTCTTTTTCACCTCTCTAGTGCTCATCTCATACACCATCATCATTGCTCACTGACATGTGTGTATGCCACAGTAGCCAGGGAGGTGTATGAGGACAAAGATAATTTCTTTCTTGCTTTTGTAGCACAGTGCTTAGCACAGAGCAGTGCTCAACAAATATTTGTTGAATAAACTGATGAGTGTCACTCTGTTACTCATTTGTTATTTCACATTTTTATTTATTCACTCGGCAAACACTTACTGTTTACTATTGTTTAACACACTATGATAGATGCCAGGTGCTAAAAGTCACAGGCTTGCCTTTTCCTGGTGGATTAACCTCAAACTTCAATTAAAAAGCCGAGGCTTTCCACAATTTGATTCCTACTTGCTTTTTATGAGTATCATTTCCTCTTTCTTCCATAAGTACCTGTCCATAAACCTTGCCATATACCTCATCATTCAAACTCTTCAGACTACTCACTACCCAAATGCCACATGAATATTCATAACCTTGTGACTTTGATCTTTCTTCTTGTTCAATGTTAAACACACACCAATAAATTAATTTTTATATTAATTTAATAATCACTTGTTATTAGATATTTGCTAGTTACTTGGTTAACTGCTGTGATTGTGTAGGTTTATACATCATAATATGTCTTCTTTTGGAGTTTGTCTTCATAATTTTGAGCTTTTATCCATATATCAGGGTTCTCAGCTCACCTTCTCCATAAAGCCTTTCCTGATAACCCAGTTATGATCAACTCTCCCATTTCTTCTCCTCTTTCGTATTACAATATTTCCAATATTAAATTTAGAATATTTCTTATATACAATGTAAGAAATATGCCTACCACTTGTTTTATTCTGCTTGGTATTTATGGTCAGTTGCATATATATATATATATTCTTCCTATACCTCTCAAAAGACAAGAAACATGCCTTCTTTACTTCCTGATATCACAGTACCAGGCAAAATAAAGGCTAAATAAATATGATCCATGCAGATAAATTACTCAAAATAAGAACTGCTTGCCAAAGAGAAAAGTTGGCTGAGAGTTTTCTTTGGAATACATTAAAGCAAACAGTTTACTATAACCTCCTAGTCTGTTACAGTGTACTGTGGACTTAAGATTCGGGTCCCTTCAACATTTATTTGTTAATAACCTAAACCCCATGGAGATGGTATTAGGAGGTGTGGCCTTGGAACCGTGATTAGATCATGTGGGTGGAGCTTTAATGAGTGGTATTAATGCCTGTATAAAAAAGTCTCAGAGAGCTAGCTAGTCATTTCATGTGAGGCTTCAATGAGAAGATGACCATCTATGAGGAAACAGGCATTTGCCAGGCACCAAAATTACCTTGATCTTATACTTCTTAGCCTCCAGAACTATGAGAAACAAATATCTGTTGTTTATAAGTCACCCAGTTTATAGTATTTTATTATTAATAGCAGCCCTAATTGATTAGGATAGAAAAATGGTACAGAGAAATGGAGGTACTGCTGTAACACATATCTAAAAATGTGAAAGAAGCTTTGGAAATACAGACAGAAAAGCCGTCCTGATGAGTTCTCAGATGGAAATGAGGAACATATTATTGGGCCATGAAGGAAAGGTCGTGCTTCTTATAAAGTGATAGTAAATAACTTGACTGAATTGTGCTTGGTTCCAGGGTTTTGTGAAAGATAGAATTTGTGAGCAATAAAATTGGATATTTGGCTGGAGAATCTCTAAGCAAAGTGTTGAAGGTGTGGCTTGGCTTCTCTTGAGTGCTTACAGTTGTGACGGTTAGCAGAATCAAAATGGAGTCACTCGTGTTAAAAACCCTGACAGATGGAGACAAAAAAAGCTATAAAGGGAGGGTTCTCAGACATGAATACCTGATAACAAGAACTATCATAAAAGACTCAAACACTCCAACCTTTCAAAACAGCCATCTCAACTTTACACAAAACAAAATTTCTGAGAGGGCATCTCTCCAGCAAATGCTTGTCCGACCTCAAACCAGCATCATCTTTGTTACTGATTCTTGTAGCCAAAGGTAAGTATCTCAAAACAATTAGGCAGTCCTTCTAATTTTTCCTTTAAAAAACCACTGTCTTCTCTTATCTTCCTGAATATGCACAGTTCACTATGGCATGTACATTCCCATTGTGATGTCCATTCCCAAAATAAATATCATTTTTTTTAGAGGTCCCCTTTCTGTTTCTGTGTCTGTTATCAGGTTGAATTTTGCTGAATTGTGTTCATGTTCCAGTTTTTTTTTTAATATCAAAGTTGTGAGAGATAAAATTGGATATTTGTCTGGGGAAATTTCTCAGCAAAGTGTTGAAGGCATGGCTTGGCTTCTTCTAAGTTCTTATAGTAAAGTTAGAGAAGAGAGAAATGACTTAAAGATGGATTGTTAATCAAAAGGAAAGCAGAACTTAAAAACTTGGAAAATGCTCAGCCTAATTCTATTGAAAACAAATCAAAAAACCTGTTTAGGATAGAACAATGGTATGGCCAAGATACCATTTGATAAGAAAATTAGTGTGGATCAGCAATTTCAAAGAAGCCAGGTGCTATTCATCAAGACAATGAAAGAACAACCCTGAAGGTATTTCTAAGATCACTGAGGCTGTTTCTCCAATCACAGGCCCAGAATACTAGGACTTGAGGGGCAAAATGATTTCAAGGTACCACAGTACCCACCCCTCCAGAAGGCACAGGGAGTAACCCTTAGCAGCAACCCAGCAGAGCGTTATCTGTGTTAGAGTACAGAGTGAACCAGCCATGGTGGCCTAGCTACATAGTCCTAGATTTTGAGGGATGAAACCATGAAGAGTCTTAAGACACAGGCCCTGAGAGTGATGTCATTTCAGAGAATCCCTACCAGGGAAATGCCTGGTGAAGCCACCAGTGTGAAACTTTAGCTGGGAGAGCTATGGTATGGGCTATTCCCAGCAAAGCCTAGGGACTGGGGCACCTGGAGCCTTGGGTACCCAACTCTCACCCCAGTGTGTATGGAAGGCAGAACATACAGTTAAAGAAAATCATTCTCCAGCTTTAATGTTTTTTGCCCTGTTGAGTTTTGGACTTAGGGATCTGTTACCCCTTTCTCCTTTCCTAATTTTTTTCTTTTGTAATGGAAATGTCTAACCCATGCCTGTCCCACCACTGTATTTTGGAAGCACATAACACATTTGATTTCACAGTTGGAGAGCAATTTGCCTCATGACAAATTCTACCTAAGTCTCACCCATATCTGATTTAGTTAATAGTTAGAGTAGACTCTGGAGTTTAGACTTTTGATTTGATGCTAGAAAAAGTTAAGACTTTGGAGCTACTGGGATGGAATGATGTGTTTTACATATGAGAAGGACATGAATTTGAGGGGTCGGGGTGGAATGCAATGAACTGAATGTTTCTGTCCTTCCAAAATTTATGTGTTAAACTCCTAACCCCAGGATGAAGGTATTTCCTAATACCTTCATAATACCAAAGGTGGTTCCTTTGGGAGGTGATTAGGTCATAAGGGTAGATATCTTATGAATGAAATGAGTATCCTCATAAAAGAGACCCAGAGAGCTAGCTAGTTGCTTCTGCCATTTGAAGACACAGCAGAAAGTCAGCAGTCTGCAACCTGGAAGAGAGCCCTCACCAGAACCCAACCATGCTAGCACCTTGATATTGGACTTTCAGCCTCCAGAACTGAGAAATAAATGTCTATTGTTTATAAGCAACACAGTCTAAGGTGTTTTGTTATAACAGCCTGTATGGACTAAGACACAGTATAAACTCTATTCTGTCTCGGTCAAATTTGTATTCTGAACACACAGCACAGCCTGAACATATTAAGCACTCAATATATTATTTGTTGAGCTCATGAATGAATAAATAAACCAATTAATTGATTTTCTGTTAACTAGCTATGTGACTAAAAATTCAACTCTTTGAGTTTCGGTTTCTTCTTCTATAAAATAGTACACACAGTCTTAACTCACAAGCTCTTTGTGAAGCTTAAGCAGAAACAGCGGACCTCACTTGCTGAATAAATGCATTAATCATTGTTATCATTTGCTAATTTTAAAGTCATGTCTTTAAGGATGATAACCACAACTAAAGTCAGCATGATTTGTGGGCTCATTAATGAGAAAATTTAAGCAAGCAGTCTATCAGTCTCCTACAATTTCTTTTCACTTTCTTTGCTCAAAAATTATATAAAGATAGCTGAAAGTAGATTATTTTTTATGTTCTCTGCTTCACTTCCTAGAACTCTGAGATGCAGATAATTTTGACAAGGGAGTTTCAATGTATTTATTTTATGAATATAAAATCTTAGCATTCATTTGGACCACCATGATCCAAATGATTTTATTTTTCCTCTTAATGAATGCAAAAACTTATTCTCTATGACTTTATCGTCACCAAGCCTCAGCATTAATACATTGAATACTGGGGATTCCTATATGATGTCCTGTTTTTTATTGTTGTGAAATTCTGCCTTTCTTCAATTTTTCTATAACTTCCAAGAATTTTTCTTGTTTCCCCTTCTGGCACTGCCCCAGAAAATTCTACTTCTCCTTTGAACCATCTGAACTTTCATTATCTTAAGGTAGTTATTTACTTGGTCTTTAGATTTGTTTTTATTCAGCTAACCATTTCCAGGTCTTTTAACCAGTCTTATACCATATAGTTCCTGAATCTCCTGGCATTATAATTGTCTTCTAACCAAATCAGATTAAATTGTGTTGTCTATGAAGTGTTTTTTATATAATTTCTCGGGCCCAGTAGAAAATAAAAATGTGGATCTCCCTTTTAAAAAAATACACATATTTAAAGATAGCAACAGATAAATATTAAACTAACTGCAAGGCCCTTTTAAGTGAGGGGCCCTATGCAACCACACAGATTGCATGCTTATGGAGCTGGCCCTGACTCTATGAAGAAACTTAATGTATACAGCTTTCTATAGGACCTCAAAAAGGGTTAGAAACCCTATTGTATGATCACATTGCATACTATTTTCGTCTGAATATAGTGCCATAAATCTAATTAGTCTAGAACAATCCCATCACACTGCAATTATTAATAAACTGTTTTTGCAGTCCCAAAGTTTACTCATTTGAATGATAAATTATATGAGTACCCTACCTCTGAAAGCAGGAACCCCTCTATCCTGTGAGTGTGAACAGTGCCCATATACTAATTGACAGCTTAATACATATGAAGGGATACTGATCACTATGTGAGATCTTAGAAAAATTTGACACATTGCCAACTAACACAAAATCTCAATTTTCTTAAATTTCTGTGTCATAATGTTCCATATTGACACCCACATCTATGCACAAATATTTGTTTCCCTTCCTGTACTTTTAGTTTAGGCCATATGGTCTCACTAACGAGGGTTTACTGGATTCCACCAGGTAGAATGATCCGTTCTCACTTTTTTGTGCTTCTCTATAACTTTGTTGTTCTTATCTATTTAATGATCATATGATTGAATTATAAATGTATTTTTATGAGCCTAATTTCACAATTAGTCTATAAGATCCTATTAGGCAAGAAGGTTACTTATGATGTTAATCTATGTCATTGTGGATTGTTAACATATGTGTGGAATAAGTAAATAAAATGTAAAAAAGTAGGTATAAGTTTCAGTTTGAATTTCTAAGGAGAAATTCCTCTTTTATAGTTCATATATATATATAAAATACATGTACATGTATTATACATATATAATATAAGGGACTTCATAGATGTCACAAGTGTCATTAGAAATCAGTGGGAAATGGTGAGATGTTAGTTAATTTGCACTGGAATAATTGGCTTATATGCATATGCAAAAAATCAGTATCCTATCTAAGACCATATACAAAAATAAATTCCAGATTGATGTATACAATATACGTATGTGCGTATTCATCAATATTACACACACACATACACATAAACACACACACAAATGGATAATTTGGATGTTTTGTAAAACTCTTCTGCATGGTGGAGAAGATTGTACCACAGCAATATTGGACTCAGCATTGAATAGAACCAAAGAGTATACTCACAATTATCATTCATAGAACAGAGGCAGCGGAAAGAGCACATAAACTAGAATTCACTTGGGAGGCTGAGGCAGGTGGATCACGGGGTCAAGAGATGGAGACCATCCTGGCCAACATGGTGAAATCCCATCTCTATAAAAATACAAAAATTAGCTGAGCATGGTGGCATGTGCCTGTAGTCCCAGTTACTCGGGAGGCTGAGGCAGGAGAATCACTTGGACATGGGAGGTGGAGGTTACTGTGAGCCGAGATCAAGCCACTGCACCCCAGCCTGGGAGACAGAGCTAGATTCTGTCCAAAAAAAAAAAAAAAAAACAGAAACAAAAAAACAAAAATAAAAAACAAACAAACCCAAAAAAACCCTAGGATTCACAAGACAAAGTCCAAAGACAAGTCACTCTCAGGGGTTAGAAAGCAATTAACACAGTACTGCACATGGTAGGAACTCAGCAAATAATATTGCCCCTATTTGATTCCATTTTAGGCTGTCATTTAATTCAAACAGGAAATCATTCTAGCATGTGCTGTGCACCAGCTCTGTGGAGAGGGCACTGCAGGAGGACACGAGTCAACACGCTTCTAAAACTGGCACTACCAATGCCTGGTTGTATGACCCTGGACACTCATTTAGCTTCTCTGGGATTGAGTTTTCCTATCTATGAAGTTAGATAATCAGATTATTTAAACCATTTATTACCTTCAAGCTTTAAGATTCTCTGATTCTGTGAATTTAGTGCTATTACTATAATATAGAAAACACTTCTGAAGTCTACAGGATTTGAATACAGAGGGCTTTGAAAGTCAGGAGAAAGAGTTAATGATACTACAGAAGGCAAAATAGACTCATCTACATATGGGACTTGGTAAATGTCATAGATGTCATTAGAAATCAGTAGGAAATGGTAAGATGTTCATTAATTTGCACTGGGATAATTGGCTTATCTGTATATGAAAAAAAAAGTCAGTATCCTATCCCATACCATACACACAAGTAAACTCCAGATTGACTGAAGGCAAAAACATGAAATCAAAACCTGAAAACTCTTAAAAGAAGGGGAACAACACACACTGGGGCCTACCTGAGGGCAGAGGATGGGAGGAGGGAGAGGATCAGGAAAAAACTAATGTATACTAGGCTTAATACTTGGGCAATGAAATAATCTGTACAACAAACCCCCA
This sequence comes from Hylobates moloch, assembly GCF_009828535.3. NCBI lineage: Eukaryota > Metazoa > Chordata > Mammalia > Primates > Hylobatidae > Hylobates > Hylobates moloch. The sequence goes on from NW_026652280.1 coordinate 156,649,048, forward strand.
TGACACAGGTTTACCTATGTAATAAACGTGCACATCCTGCACATGTACTCCTGAACTTAAGAGTAAAAAAAAAATACTCTTAAAAGAGAAAGACTGTAATTATATCCTGATAAGGAAGAATTTCTTAAATGAAGTGGAGACAAAAGCAACACACCAAATAAATGAAAAGTATTGCTAAATTGACCCCATAAACAAAGTTAAAAGATAAACCATACATTGGGAAAAGATATTTTCAATGAATGTAGCAAGTTAAACATTAGTATTCAGCACCTGTAAATATAGCCTACAAATCAGTAAGTAAGAGACAACCCATTAGGAAGCTGGATAGAGGATATGAGCAGAAGGTAAAAACTGAAAGACATAAACACACGAAAGGATTTTCAGCCTCACGTTTTCATACCCATCATATTTGAAAAATTAAAAATTGGCTAACACCAAGTGTTATACACATATCCACCTATGGGTAATTTACGGGTTTTGCAAAACTCTCTCTTCTGCATTTTGGAGAAAATTGCACGACAGCAATATTGGGCTCAACCTTTATTAGAACCTAAGTGTTGGAAGCAGAAAAGTGGTAACTTTCATATACTGCTGGTGAGAATGTAAATTGAAGATGGTATTGTACTCAGAGGTGGAATGTCCAGGTGGCCTTACTAGTCAATTGGGACAAAACTGTTTAGGATACTGAGTCGTTTTGGAAAAAAGTTAAAATATGAAAGGAATTGCACAGATCAATTTTTTTTAAACAAAAGAGCATCTAAGTTGAGTCATAAAGGTAGTGAGAGGTACCTGAAGATAAACTCTACCAGAGGAAACCCGTGGCAGTAAAAAGATGTAGAAGGGCAAACGGTTAAAAAAAACTGTTATCTTTATGAACCCTTTGCCACTGTCCAGCCATCAATCTTTTTATTTCAAGCTTGTCCTGAATTTGCCTTCTAAAACATTCTACCACTAGCTATTTTGCATATTCCCTTGGCTTAATATTTCTAGTAATAGCTTTTCCCCAGGGGCTCTGCTTTTATTACTAGGTAGTTTCTTCCCTTGGCTGACTGCTATAATTCAGCAAGCATGGCTCTGCTCCAAACTCCCCCTCGCCTGTGACTTAGCTCTCCTGCCACAGCTTTGGACCTGGTCCACCAGTTCTTTGTCTAGGACCCAAACTGTATGGTGCGTTTAGGGAAATAATAAGATTCCCAGGCTGGCTGGAGTGGATTAGATCCATGAAAGGACATCGTGTTGAAAGGTATCATTGAGGTTATATGATGAGCGATTGATGGTTTTGTAAATACTTGTTTCACCACATGGAACAACCACTTTGGCTGAATTTTCTTTCCCCCAACTGATTGCGTCACTTTTGTGTTTCAAATTTAGCAATTACGTCCGGTTGATTCCCCCACTCCCCATCATCTCTTTGCTTCTGTAAGAAAACAAGATTTCTTTCCGTCCTTCGGAATTTATCTTATTCTCTGTGACCCCGCTGCTTTTTAGAATAAATCACATAGCTACATTACTTGCTTTTGTTTCTGCCACTGAGAAGCTTTCTGTGTCACTGCTGACACCAAGAATTTTGAGGTCTGATGAATTGTAGCTGTGTGAAAATGTTTTGCTTTTATGACATGAATATGTATTCCTGGGTGTGCAAATGGAATGAGGCTTGCTAGGTTGAATCAGGGCTTGTTTTAAAATAGTGGAAGAAATAATCAGAATTTACAGGAGGAAACAGTCAGAAATTTGAAGTCTAGATACATGAGTTTGAATTCTTGGCACAGTCATTTGTGGGAAATCGGACAAGTTAATTAACCTTTTTGAACTTTAGTTTTATCACTTACAAAGTGAGAATATTGCTGCATTTTTTAAATTTTAAGATGACATCGAGCAGACATGTCAACAATTTAATAGCATTTCACAAAACATGATACATTATATCAACTGCAATGCAGATGTCAATGATAAACAGTCAGCCATAAATAGATGTTTTATTAATAGTATCATCAAAACTTAGTAACGCCTATTCTGCAAGGTATTGTAATCAGAAAAGTTATTTCATAGTAGACACGTATGTAGGTATGCATGGCACATAGTAAGCATTCCAAAATGCTAGCTGTTACCATTATTTAACTGAAACATCAGCCGATATGTTGCTATTGTTTAAAATGTACATTTTAAAGATAAAGCATGCATGAAAAAAGAAAAAGAAAAAAAAACATAATAAAAAATCGAACTGAACCCACAAACTCAACATGACGTCTAGTGTCCTTCTCGAACTTTTGTACAACCCTGTGTGTTGATGGCCTCCTGGATATTTCCTGTTCTAAGTTTCTGCTGCTCTTTATCCCTGACTCATGTCTCATTTAACATGGCTGTTCTCTTCTCTCATCTCTGATTTTCCTTTAATTTTTCCGCCCATGCATTCAGGTTTTTGTGTGTATGGCAGACTTTATTAAATGTTTAGAGTCACTGGGTTGTATTACCCTAAAATGTTTAAAATAATGGAAACTAGTCATTTTTGTTTATCCGATCTACTTGCTGCCTGGCCACCAGAAGTTTTCCCTTCGCCGTGCTCCTCCTCAGACTCTGGGTCCCATCGTGTTGCTGATCTGTTCTTTCACCAGCACCCTCTTCACTTTCTACTTTCCCCATTACTAAACACTTGTAATTTCTTATGCAGAGTACATTTTTTTCTCTGTGCATATTTATTTTATCCTTTTAACTCATGTACTTAGAGTTCCACCTTCTACATGTAAAGAGGTAACCAACCAATATATTTTCTTCTTACACACAAGTCTGACACTAGTTATTCACGTATTTCCCAGATAGCTAGAGTTCATGCAGGATGTATTTAAGGATGTCTGAAATGTTAAACTCAATCTTTCATCTATACTTTACCTGCACTCATGCAACAGAATGTGGCTAGAGGGAAACAAAAACCATACTAACTAGTCTCCCTTTAGATTCATGAGGATGAATTTGAAGTGTGCCTTTCATGCTGTCTGGAAATCTTACTGTTTTCTTACTCTGTTTACTGTCTCCATTCTCCTAAATAACCATTTGACACTTTTCTCTCTCTTTTAACATAACACCAACCATTCTCTTTCATTTCTGGCCTGGGCTTTGCCTCTTGGTAAACTTATCCAGACTCATGGCTTTAAATGTTACCTATATGCTGATGCCATGCACACACATGCATACACAAACATACACCTCTAAGATCATCTCTTCTCCTACTGCTTTCCCTCAAGCTTTCTTATAATTAAGAACCAACATGATATCTCCACTTGAATGCCAAATAGGTATCTCAGTCTTATATCAAAAACTGCTGCCTCCTCATCATCTTCCACAACCTGCTTTATTGATTGCATTCTAAATCTCAGTTGATGACAACTTCTTTCTTTCAGTCATGCAGACCTAAAGTCTTAAAATCATCCTTGTAAAATCACTTAAAATCATTTTTCTATCACATCATTTCCAAATAGCAAATTCTATGTCGAGAATTCAACCACATCTTAGAGCCTTTGCTGTTACCTCACATCGTCATTATAAACAAAGGACTTTGGGAAAATATAGGAGACTGATCTTGAAAATATGGGTGACAATGTTTTGATGCCTAGTAGAACATGATGTGGGAATGAAGGAGGGTAAGGCAGTCTGAATAAAGGAGATGACATATGTAGGTAGCATAGTGCATGCAAAGTTTGTTTCATTTCCCTCCAATTCAGTGCAACTTTGAACAAGTTAATTTAAAAGGAATATGCTCCATAGATTAGGGACCTCTGTTTATTGTAGTCATTGCTGTATCCCTCATTCTAAGAACAATGTGAGGCACACAGCAGATTCACAGTGCTTCTTTGTAGAGTGAATTGATGAACTAATTATAACAAAACAGTTTTCGCCAAGTGAATTTTCAAGTCTTTTCCAGTTTCACTATCCTAACTTATAAAGGAATCTTTCAAATTGATATAAGAATTTTATAGTGATCGGCACGGCTCCAAAAGAAAACGGCTGTTTGCGGAGTCGGTTATTTCCCTCTCCAGCAGGGGTTTCAGTGTTTAAGGGTCTATATGACCGCTTCTCAAGACACTGTACAAAGCATTTCTTAATTTGATCAGAGGTTATACTAATGCCTGTCTTAACTCTGATGTTCTGAAAATGACTCTTTCGGAAAAAAAATGCAGTCCTCTCAGAAGCCATATATTTAATTTTTTAAAAATCGAAGCTTTAGCTAGCATTGTGCCTCCTTAGGATAGATCTCTGGTTGGTCTATAGTTTTATAGGCTGTTATTGTCAAATGCATAGACTGGATTCAGTCTACTTTTTATGACAATATACAGTAATTAAACTGCAACTTAGGCTTAAAAGAGAAATTCAGAAGAAATTTAAAAACACAAGCATGGTTCTGTGTGCTTTAAACTTTCTCAAGAGCTAAGAGCATATATCCATATATATATCTCCATCCAAAAGAAGGACACGTTTTCTTTTGTGGAGTTTAGATGTGCTACTAGTATGTAGTATGTACATACTCTATTAACAAATAGTACTTATGATGGAATCTCAGAAACATTGTGTTTTAAACTTAAAAACCTCTCAAATGAGCTGCCCCTGCTCAACCTTCCCTGCTATCAACATGCCTTGATTGTTGCACAGATTATTTTATCACCCAGGTATTAAGCCTAGTACCCATTCATTATTTTTCCCGATCCTCTCCCTCCTTCACCCTCCACCCTCTGAAAGGCCCCAGTGTGTGTTGTTCCCCTCTGGGTGTCCATGTGTTCTCATCAGTTAGCTTCTACTTATAAGTGAGCACATGTGGTATTTGATTTTCTGTTCCTGTGTTCGTTTGCTAAGGATAATGGCCTTCAGCTCCATCCATGTCCCTACAAACGACATGATCTTGTTCTTCTTTATGGTTGCTTAGTATTCCATGGTGTATATGTGCCACATTTTCTTTAGCCTGTCACTGATGGGCATGTAGATTGATTTATCTATGTAACAAATCTGAACTTGTACCCCTGAACTTAAAAGTTTTTAAAAAGTGCTTTGATTACCAAGGATGGCCCACAGGACCAGACTGCATTCTGAAGCAGGAGCCCCCAGTTCTGGCCATCTGCTGCATGAGATAGGTGGATAGCTTTTTTAGGACTATTTCTACTTAGAGCTCTGGGCTCTCATTTCATCCAGTCCGGTCCTCACAAGTCCTTCAATATTATGCTCTGCTCCATATCTTTGTACAGCCTTCTACTCCCTCCATGCCTGTTTGCTGAGGATCTTATGTCCCAGGAAACTTTAACAATTGCACACTTTTTATTTCTACTGGAACTCACCCCTAGCAGGCAAGCAGGAGAGAATCCTTTAAAAACTTTTGGTGCCTCATCTTTTGGCTTTCTCCTTTCAACACTAAATTACAGCCAGTTCAAATATGCTATACTTATTTTTCTCTTTGAAGTATCTTGGGTGCATTGTAGTTTATTAGTAATGAGTATGGGCTTCAGAGACAGACCTGTGTTATTAATCCTGCTGCATATTACTGGTTTTGTAAACTTGAGTTCTTTAGGTGACCTCTTTAAACCTCTGTTTTCTCATCTTTACAATGAGAATCATAGTATCTGATTCACAGTTTATATAGGATGATTGAGATCTTGTATAGTAAGCATAATGTACCATGTCTGGCATATACAGTGAGTACTTTATAATTGACAGTAATTATTATCCAAGGAAGCCCACCCTTCACTGAATTCTGATTATATAATAGCAGCTGATGGGTAAGATTGAGTGAATGGCCTCCATCCAATTTTATGTAGGATCTATTTAATTTTTTTCCATTGAGGATTTCACTTCCAGTCCTTTGAAAGGATATAAAGAGTTATCTTCCATGGCACTCTCATTATTCAATTTTTTCCCCATATGTCCTCCTTGCCATCATTTCCACACAGAATTATAGCAAAGAAGGAAGCTTTGTGATCAATACCATTTCTTTTAAAAATGCTTATACATATTGAAAAACTAGTTTCTGAACTATTTGGTCACTAATATGAAAGCTTTTGAGTTACAGCTTTACATTAAAAATAGAGTTTAAGAAAAATAAAATAAAAAACATTGTATACAATGTTCTTTAATTGAAGATATTCAGTTAACTTGTCATTCTGTGAGGAGGTTTCTTGGAACTACTCAGTCGTCTCAGGAGACAGATAACTAGAATATTATCCTGCTGCCACTGCATAGGAAGAGAATGACTGATGGGTCCCTGGGGCTATACATTGATACTCTGCAATGCCAGAAATAGGATGCAGAGGGGACAATGACACAGTGAATATCCCTATATCAGAGTCATGCTATTTTCTCCTGTGCTATGGAAAGAGAGCAGAAAGAATGTCTTATATCTGGGTCTCCAGGTAATACCATTGCCAGTTGCTGCAACCTAAGTTTCTCCCAGAATTCCACACTAGTGAACCCATGCAATCTTTTATTCATTCTGCAAATATCTACTGAGTGCCAGCTGGTTGTCAAGGATATAGTGACAAACAAAGCAAACAGAATCCCTACCTTCAAGGACGTTATATCTTTGAAGACAGATAAAATAAGAAATAGAGTTGCCAGAACCTTCATAACAGGGAACATTGACTTTATCAGGGGAGGTGGGGCCAGGCCTTTAATTCTCTACTCCTTTGATTTTTATTTTCTCTGTACCCCCTCACTCACATCTTCCCCAACAAAGGAATGGCTGACTGGATGGTGCAGTGCAGTGGAGACAGGCAGTGCATGCTCAACCTCCCTGGTTCTCTCTTTTGAATAAAATACCTCCAGGGAGGGTTTACCATGATCGCCACTTCTCTTCAGCACAGACTCTCTGGTGCTGCTGGGAGAAAGCCAGAAATGATGAAGGGTTGGTTCAATGCAGGCATCAGCATCAGAGCTAAACCATATTTTCTAATCATTTTTATGGAACTACAATTGAGCTGACATTTCTATATTCCTCCATCCAGCCTTATTTTGCAATAGCTTCTCAACTCAGAAGAGACAATAAATATGTTATTTATCAATATCCCTTAAAGCCCTTCATCTTGATGCCTTTGTCAGATATCAAAGAAGTAGTTGCAATAAACTTGCATTTAAGAATCAAATTAACCCACTGGCAAATAGAGAAATTGAGAACTTGGGCTTAAACTGAGGAGGCACTGAAATATAGCAGGGCATTAGTCAATTTAACCATGTGGGGCCTTGCCCTTGGTGACTGAGGATGGTGACGCTTGGGAGATTGTAAGCTGAGACTGTGCAGATCTTTGTGAGTGACTTGGATTTTATTTAAGAAGGCACAACTAAAGGATCACATTATAGAGGAAAGAGAGTATCATTCTACCTGAACAGCACCCTAAGACAGGCAGAGCTTCAATACACAGGCTTTTTGACATCTTGGTGGGCAGAACAATTTTTTCCCTGCATTTACTGAATTTCTCAGTAAAGATTATAGACTGAACTTTTAAATTCTAAAGTCAGCAAAGTGCATTGAGGATCACTCAATACTGATGTGTTTGTGTCAGGTGTAGGGAAGGAATGCAGGTTCAGGAGCTCCAAATTCTGTTCTTTATGTAGCTTTGATCATGGTACAAGGCTAACTGGGAAACATATCCTATCTAAATTCTAGGATTTAGTCATGCATGGCTCTGTAACACTAGAATGGCTGTGGTGCCGTTAGGTGACAGGAATTTTTCAACTCCATTTTAATCTTATGGCACCACCATCATATATAGGGTCTTCCATTGATTGAAACATCATTGTGAGCCACATGACTGTATATTTAATGAACTAAGCTGAATATGGTTGGAGCACAAAAGGTAGAGTGTGAGTGGCTTTTAATGAAATTGGAACTGTGTGCAGGAGAAACACTGTATTCTATGTAGCTACGGATTGAAGACTTTTGTCCAAAGGCAGGTTTGCCTGATTAAGCAAATAAAAATATAAGATTACCAGTTTAATTTGAATTTGAGATAAAAAACAAAAATTTTTTAGTACAAGTATGTGTCATATAACACTTGCAATATATGGGGCATACTTATACTGAAAAAGTATTCATTATTTATTTGAAATTCAAATTTAACTGGGTGCCCTGTATTTTATCTTGCAACTTTTCCTGTATTTTATCTTCACAACATTTCCTAAGGGAAATGGCAAAACACTGAAGGCTTGAAAACGTTGAAGTAATATGATGAGAAATTAGAGAGAAAGAAAACTAGTCACGCAGCAAAAGGCAAATATCTCTTTCCAAGTGTTCAAGTTTCTTAAGGGCCCCTTTTCAATATGGTCTCATCATAAAACCAATAATAATAAAAACCTGCTATATTTTGCAACACATGGTACTACTGTAAACACAGCCTGATGAAGATAAATTGCAGTCTCAATAATACAGCAAACAAGGCTGACATATAACAAAAAATAGGAATTTGGATTATCTCTCTTGGCATTCATGTTCTGCAGAGAAAAAGGCAATGCCCAAAAGTGACTGACAACAATTTCACTTGCAAAACTGAGCACACTTATTTGGCCTCCTTTGAAATCTAACTTCCACACCTCCCCAGTCTTCTACAAAACCTGTGTGTATTGTGCCTGACTTTTCAGAGCGCCATGACTTCTGTTGAGTTCAGCGTCATCTCTGACTCACAGCAAGGTGTTTCAAGTGGACTGACACTGCAGTTACTAAAACATGATCCATCAAAGGAAAAGCAGCATCCCATGCTACCCGCGAACGAAATGGGCACATTGCCAGTGAGCAGAAACTGTTCTCCTTATTTAATATGCATTTTCTCAACACAAATTCTTATTTTTCATTGTGACTACATGTGTTTCCTAAGTATCCCTGTGCTCCTTTGCTGTAAACTTTTCCCTGGGAGTTCTCTCATATAGCAATTGTTAGAGTTCTAATTGCAACTCTGTAGGACTCAGTAATGGTCAAATTGGAATGAGTTGTTCTCACCTACCGATCGGTCAATTTATGGGCTTGCCACTGTGTGAGTACACGTATCACTAGGAAACCAGGCTCTCCACAGGAGTTCAATACTCATGAGTGGTTGGGGCAATGTTAAAATAAAAGAGAAAAGGCCAAGGATAAAGTTTGAAAAAGCATTTGACTTTTATTTTCCCTCCACAGAACAAGAAATGTGGCTCCAGTACAAATAGGTATTTTAAAACACCTTTCTACCCCAAATTTTTAACATGTGCTATCGCCAATGTTCTATCTGTCCATTCAGTCCTAGCCTCAATATTACAAAAATGAAACTGAGGTATAGAAAATCTGACCTGAGTAAGTGGCTAAAATCACTACCTTTTTGGCCAAGGCAAGACCTTACTAAGTGAAATAGCATTCGGTAAACCAGTATCTACTTTGGCTAATGTTTGATGAATGCTTACCATGTGCCAAAACTGTTATCAACACTTTAATTATAACTATTTAATACTCATAATAATCCTATAAGGTAGGTACTATTATTCTTACTGTTTTACAAATGAGATAATTGAAATATAGAGGCTATTGTCACATGCTTGAGAGTAGCAGACTGAATATTCAACCCAGGCAATTTTACACCAGACTGCACTTTGAACTATGATACTACTCTTATTCTGGGGGTGAAGCGCCATTTAATAGTGGGGAAAATCGTGTGGCCTACAAAATATGAACGTAGAATAGTGTGGGTTGCTTTGCCTTGGTAAGATGTTCAAGTCTAGCAGCTTTCTCAGTTTCATGTTGCTGTTTCATGATTCTAGGTAACTTTACAAGGATTCATGCTACATAAAGAATAGTACGTGTGATGGTAAACAATACTTGCTCAAAGCAACGATCACCTCTGTGCTTTGATTTAATCTATTTCCATTCATTTTTTTCATTGAACACTCATGTATGGAGTGCCTACTGGATGAAGTGCACAACTTTGGTTATCAAGACATTGTTTCTGAACAGGAGAAGTGCACAGCATATAAGAATATATAGATATGCAAGAAAACAATTATGATAGTAATCACATTGGCAATGAAAGCTACCCAGTTGTGTGCTAACTTTTAATGCTCCGTAGAATATGTAACTCCGTGTCCCTCAAATTTCCAGCCCTGCTCTTTCACCCACCTGGCCACTCAACTGTTCTGCCTCCTTTGAAACATCTCCAGAGATTCCTAGAAATAGCCAGTGCGTGGTTCTTCTAGTACATAAACTGATCTATCAGCTGCAGGGACTTTATCGTAGACACATTGATAAAGCAAGCCACAGGAGGAGAGGAATAACATTGTCCTGTTCTTCTAAAATTGCTGGTGGGAACCTCACTGTGGTTGCTGTTGATGTTGTTCCTAAGCCACTCTGCTTTTCCGTGCCAGAGTGGGGTAGGAAAATTGCCCCTGCTTTGGTCTTAGTTGAGTTTAATCAATATGGTGTCTGAAACAGAGTCATCAATGCCCAGGGTCTCACAGACTTTCAGAAAAACCGTCTCCAGCCATGACTTTCACTCTTCTCTCTAAAAAGCCAACAACCTATTCAAGGAATTAGGCAGGGAAATATGCTCTATTATTTTGCATTTGTTTGTCTCTCAAGAGCTTGAAACAACCAGTAAAACAAAAACACAACATTTCCTTCTCCTTTAGCCAAAAAACTAAAAGTCTATTGTGTCCATCAACCCACTAATAATGCACAGAGCCTGACTTAGGTACAACATCCTGCTACACGTAGAACATGGTAAGTGCTGTAATGGAGAAATGAACAGTGATTGACTCTGGGCGTCATAGAAAGCTTTCTTGAGGTGGTAACTCATAGGCTCAATCTTCAAAAATGAGTAAGAGTTCACTGTTCAACAACGAGACATTATGGCATGTTGGACAAAGGGAATCAGAAATGCAAAAGGTTGCATGTATGAAGGAGCTTGGAGTTCTCAGGTGATTGTGGGAAGCATAATATGCTTGGGGCACAAGTTGTGTGACAATGTGTGTATGTGGGAGGCAGCTTGGGAAAGTGAGACTAGAGGAAAAGAATGAGACCAAATTCAGAGTGACAACTACTCTGAGATATTTTCAGTCAAAATTTTTCCAACTGGCTCTCAGTAAAGCTAAATTTCCATCTATCCTTATTCCTAACACACTCTTTAATTCTGTTTAGGGACGAGAAGAAGAACGATTAAAAGGAATGTACACTGCAGATGCACAATAAATGCCAACATATTTAATCGATCAGGAACTAGAAGGGCAAACTGAATAATGCAATACAGTCTGGGAAGTTTTGTCTTAAGCAGAGTCTTTTCACAGTTTTAAACATGATGATCTTATCACTTGCCTTAGTCAAGTTTCGGTGTTCATTACTTGTTTTTATTTGGACTGAAATAGTGGCCTACGATCCCACAACAAACACACAGTTGAGACTGAGATTACTATTTGGGAGATTTTTGTCATCCACTAATCTGGTTTACATTAGGAGAACTTATTCCTAAACCCTCCATGCTTTTAGCCCCATCCCTCATTTTTCCCAGCAAGTTAGTAGGAAAAGCAAGTAGAGCCTTCAGTCCGTGATTTTGTATCAAGTGGAGCTCACCTAGTCCAATAGTCCGAAATGTGAGGGATCCCCTTTCTTTCTGCCCTCTTTTCCTCAGGCGAGTATGTCGCTGATAAAGAGTAAGGGAGTTCTGGCCGGGCGCGGTGGCTCACGCCTGTAATCCCAGCACTTTGGGAGGCTGAGGCAGGTGGATCACGAGGTCAGGAGATCGAAACTATCCTGGCTGACATGGTGAAACCCCTTTTCTACTAAAAATACAAAGAAATTAGCCAGGCCTGGTGGCAGGCACCTGTAGTCCCAGCTACTTGGGGGGGCTGAAGCAGGAGAATGGTGTGAACCCGGGAGGCGGAGCTTGCAGTGAGCCGAGATGGCCACTGCACTCCAGCCTGGGAGACAGAATAAGGGAGTTCTCTGAAAATTTAAATTTCCCTCTGTTTGTTTATTCAGAGATCTAAACTGGAGTGCAGGAACAATGAGGAATTCCACTGTTACCACACATCTAAGCCGTGTCCTCCATGCTGTTACCTTCTCATACTCGTAGTGTGATCTCTTTCTGCCTAGCTCTCTTATCTGTCTCTGCATTGTTTCAAATCATAAGAGAAAAGGAATATCATTTATTGCCTCTTGCAAAGTAAATACTCCTCTATTTAACTGACGGGATGAACCAATGATGTCATTTAACAGTTTGTTTGCTGGTGATCTCTACTGCTCAGATCTCATTTACATACACATTTACTCCTTTGACCTTCACGTTAGTCCCATGGAATTGGCAAGGCGAAGGCATGATTGACATTTTACAGGTAAGATTGTTTCTCAAATGATGGAGTAGCTCTCTCAGCCTATTTAGCTCCCCGGAACTCGGTGACGTCCTGGATTCACGGTGCCACAATAATACTATAGCAGTAGGATTCTAATACTGAAATTACGGGGGCATTGGCATGAAAAAGGGTGGCTTTATATCTTTGCTCTGGCCCTTCCTCATTAGATTCTTAGGTCAATTACTTCAGCTCTTTGGGCACAAGTCTCCTACTCTGTAACATCGAGATAGCAATCACTATCTCTCAGAGTTGTGTAGATTAAATAAGAAAACATATAAACAGCACCACCCCTCTAACATCATTATTGTTTAGTAACAGTGGTCAGTGGGAAGTCCAGTGTGCAAATGAAGGGAAATGGAGATTCAGATATTTATTCCGACGCCTTGCCATGGCCCTCAAATTCAGATTCCTAGAAACAAATTTTTACTTACACCCATATGTGCTTGCATTTCAAGGATTTATTAGATCTGATCAGCTGCTATTAATGCCAAAATGCTGCTTGAGCTTGGTTGCTTTATAGTCTCTATAGCTTTGTAAGGTTAGGAAAAAAATCCCTGAAATACCGTTGTGGGGCCATATTTATAAATTGTCACAGGTGTTTCTGGACCACTGTGAGCACTCAGATTTATTTTTATGGTCATGCTCACTTTCATGTAACTTTGCGTCTTTCATTTGGTTAGTTAATGACTGTAGTAAAATAATGTGGAAAATCACGTGACACCAATATTCCAATAAAATAATGTTATTGTTTAATGCAATGGTAACATTGCTTTAGAAAATATCTAGCAAATGTATTGAACATACATATCCACACCTTCTTCCCAAGAAGGGATTTTGTTGTTTATTGTCATGTTAATGAAACAGTTAAGTTAAAACAGGGGGTCAGATTTATTTTTTCTTTCCTATATATAAAAATAGTCATGTAATTTGCCCCTCTGTCATCAAAAGTAAATGTATCAAGGGAATCAATGGTAAATATTTTCCAGTGTTATCTTCAGCTTCGTTCTTGCTTGCTGTCTGAAAGCAGCTGTTGCTGGGGGAGGTGCATATCTTCAAGAATGTTCCTACTTTTGACACTTTGGGTAACTTCAAGAACAGGAGCTTTGAAAATCTAAATTACTCATCTCTATTCTGTGTGATTATTGCTGTCATTCAGTTGGATGAAATTAAACTTGCCACTTGCATCATCACACAGAACCAAATTAAAGAACATGTTTTTTAATAATGTTATTTCATTTAATTAAAGAATAAATAGAATTCTGCTTTGCTTCAATTGTTTGATATAAAATATACAATATTGAATAAAAGGGAAAGCATTAAGTTTCTGTGAGAAATTCAGTAAATAAAATTAAAATTGGAAAGAGGCACTACCCTTAGATGCTATTTATGCAACTATTCTTTTCATTTTATTTACCAAAAAGGCTCACCAAAACCTAAACTTTTCCCACTCCTACTGCCTTGCTAAATTTTGGCCTTGTGTCATGTTTTCATGGTGGTGGGGAATCTTCTTTTGAAATATTTTTGTTTTTGGAGAGAAGGATGAATAATTTCTAACACAGAGAGAACAAGCAGGCAGCCTGGGGCAGATCTTCCTCTTGGTTCTCACCCTTTTTTCATGGTACCCATTTTTTAAATGTGTAAATTTCACTTGAAAATTGGGATTAGTGGGTTGTCTTGAAAAGAAATAAAATCTGGTCACACTGAACCCACGTTTCTGCATGATCAACCTCAGCAGAAGCTGGGACGTGTGAACTCCAACTGCCTAAGTCCCCACCAGGCTCTACTGTCTCTCCATGCCTGCCAGACTGCTTTACGCAGTTAAGATGCTGGAATGACTCCCAAAGGCGTGTATGTATACATTTGTAAATAAAAAAATACTAATTTTTAAACAGCAGAAGAATGCTTAAAAGGGAGGGAGAGGCAGCCTCCAAGTCTACGTCTGATGACTTTAAAAATGTTCCTAGAATAGGTGTGATGTCGGGCAATTTTCTGATTTGTAAAACCAGATATAATCTTTGTAATTCCTCTCTTTTGTAGTTTTATGACAATCACTAAGATGCTGCATATAAAACATTTATCATAATGACTGGTACTCATAGGTGTGCAATAAATGTTAGCTACAAGTGTTCTATGACAGCAAAATAGATGTAGTTTTAAAAACTGACTTTGAGTTTCTATGAGTAGCAGATGCCCTGCTTCGGGATCTTTGATTTTCAGTCGCACTGTTCCTATTGAATACACTGGGATAATTGCCAGTGGACATGCTGCCTCTGTCATTCTGGGTGAGATCACTTGGTCTTGGGCTTTGCGCAGGGTAATGAGTGTATTAGGAAAAACTGAAGCAAACATGTGGGTGGATATTTCTTGTCAGAGCTTTGATTTGGATTCCTTGCGAAACAACAGAAATATTCATTATATTTTCCTTTCTCAAATGCAAAGAATAGCAGAGTTTCAAAAACAGGAGAGTGAGGCACTACCCTAAAGGAAGTTGTTTTAACACATTTAAAGCAGTCTCTAGGAATCAAGGCATCATAGATATTTTCCTCATTATTTCTCCTGCTCATTATTTGGCACCTTTATTTGTTTTGATCCCTTACCTACAGACTTGCCAATATCAATTTGCTGCAAATGTGATTTTTGGACCAGCAAAGGGTCTGCAGCTCATGCAGAGCATAGTAGATCATTAAATAGATTTCTGATTTACTGCCCTTAATATCTTCTTCAGGAACAGCAATAGAAGCTTGTGGTTGGGGGCGGAGGATCTCTGATTACAATCATGGGTAGAGAAATGGTTTCTTCTGATATTTTTCTTTCAGACAGACTAAGCAAAACTGCCATCCAGTTTAACAGTACCCTTCTTAACTCACTGCAGGTTGCCATGGAAACAGGAATCTCACCTCAACATGAAAGGCATTCAGGAAATCTGTTAGGTTTTAACATTAGCATGATCTAAGCATCCTTGCTCACCACTAACAAGTCTAGCGTCTCTTTTAGAATATCATTAATACTCATTAAACTTCTCTGCACATGGTTTTGGAGGTCTTCATATCATATTTGATGCTTTTTTTTATTTTTTTGTGAGTGACCATCTTATCAGAGAATATGCATTTTGAGAACTATACTTAGCTCATCTAGCACATGAAATAAGACTCACTTTTACTTACACTGTTATTTTCACATGATCTAGATTTAGATTTTAATAGAGAATAGCATGATTCCAATGGCAATTAAGAAAATGTGCTAATACTTGGGAAATTTATTTATAAGAAAGAAGAACCAAGTGGGAATTTTTGTTCTGTAAACAAAGTTTAATATTAAATACCCCTATAGTTACTTGTTTGTGCAGGGTAACTTTTAGGTTAGCTCTCATATATGAGTTTAGTTTTGCCAAGTAACTTAATTTTAGCATTTGTTTTCTAAGACAGTCTACTTAGGAATCTTAAAACACTTAAAAATCTTTTAAGATTATGTTTCTGGCAAAATCAGTTTGATTTTTTGTTTTGTTGAACTATAAAATGTGATTCAAGAGCCACTAATTTGCTTAAAGCAACTATAGTAATGGCGAAATCACCATTTTCTTCTATTTTACAAAAGAAGGAAAATGTAGGTGTACTTTTAGGGAAAACAATGGGAGAAGATCTATAAATTATGACTCAAAATCTTCCTTTTTCAAAAATGTGAAATGAAAGAAGTCACTTGTTCTGTAGTTCATCTTCTCCAGTTGACCGTGACTTCTCAAATTGGTATATTTCTTCCCCTTATTGAGGGACTTTTAGTGCCTCTCAATGCTTATCCCTGACATAGAGCAAGTGGCAAGTTGTGATGAACACAGACTTTGGAATGAGAAAGCCCATGTTTAATTCTCAACTCCATTGCTTGCCAATTGGGTGAAATTTCACCAGATACCTTAAGCCCCCTGCACCTCTTTTCATCATACAGTTGTCATAAGCATTAAGTTAGACAATGCATGTGACGCACTTAGACTTCTGCTATAAGACACATGTACTGGCACATACTACATCCTCAGTGAACTCAATTACAAGTAGTATTATTATATTAATTGTATAGCTTGATAATTTGACAGCACTGGTAAGTCAATATTCCTCTTTTCACTAAAATCAAGTCTTGTAGCACAACAGCCAACCAGGTATAAATTAGGCTGCTTGTAGCTCTCCTTCTTCTTGAGCTTGTTGTTTATCTTTGGAAAAAGTGGATTAGTAATAAAATGTCCAAAACCCAGAGAACAGATGAGAGAATAAAATATTAAGAACAAGCACAAACTGGAAACTTGATTTTTAGGTGGGACATTGAAAAAAACCAACCAACCAGTCACTTCTAGTTGAGAAGAGTCAGAGTATGTCTATAAGCAGCTCGTTCATTGGCTTGTGTAGCTTTGGGACCATAATCAATTAGTGCATAATAAATTATTTATCATGAGCAGATCCAGAGTCCTATAGGATTATTCTAATTTGATGTTTAATTTCTTTTATGTTGAGGTTTAAAGATAAAATGAAGTACATCCCTTTCCAACCCACCTCGAATCGAAAGGGAATAAAGAAAGTAGTAATCAGATGGAGACAAAAAGTCAGTTTAATTAATGACTTAAATAATTAGCTCTTAAGAACGTTGTTTGGGGTAACAGTGAGATTTTAAAAACTGTACCCCATTATTAGGCAAATATAAACACCCAGTCCTGGGCAGCACTGGAAGAGAGCAGCCTTCTCTCCTCAGGGGAAGAGATTACCAGTATAAAACTCACAGCAGGAATGAGAAGAACAGAAAGCATGCTCACAGCAGGCAGGCGGCTTCCAACGACAAAGAAAGGAGAGAGCAACTGAGATGTCTAAGGCCAGTACCTGCTCTGGCCAACAGCAGACAGGAGCATGTATTCTTTGGAGACAAGCAAATACAAAACTAAAGAAGCTATAAGAGAAGGGTCAAGCCCTGCATTCTCAGCTTATTTCCCGAAGTACCAATCAGATAAAGAGGTAGGAAGAGAGGCCAGGAAGTCTCACTCCAATGGATGGTGGGTCTACCTTGGTGTGAAATAAGTGTGCTGGTTTGCTAGGGTTATCAGGACAAAATACCCGACTGGGTGGCGTCAACAAAAGTAATATATTTTGTCACAGTTCTGGAAGCTAGAAGTACAAGATCAAGGTATTGGCAGGTTTTGTTTCTTCTGTGGCTTCTCTCTTTGGCTTGCGGATGGCCACCTTGTCCTTTGTCCTAATGTAGTCCTGGTGTTTCTTCTGTGTGTTTGCATACCCCCTAGTCACTCTCTCTCTCTCTCTCTTTCTGTGCATGTTCAACTTTTCTCTAACAAGGACACCATTCACATTGCATTAGGGCCCACTCTAATGGCCTCACTTAAATTAATCACCTCTTAAAGGCCCTATCTTTAAATACAGTCTCATTTTAAGATACCAGAGTTAGGGCTTCACTATATAATTTTTGAGGGCATACAGTTTAGCTCATAACAATATGTTCACCTTAATGGCACAGTAATACCTATAGATTTTTCATTGCAATTAATACTTTGCTAACTTATTTATTTTCATTTATTCATTTTTTCATTTTGAAAAACTTGCCTCTTAGCTTTTTCAGGAGTTAAGCTGCTTTCACAATGAGGATCAGACCTGCAGCTTACAGCTTATAGACTCAATGATGTATGCAAGCAAAATGGGGAATTGCCCAGTCTACCTTAAAATGGCCATTTGCCGTACAGTTACTTGATAGACCCATTAAATTCCAGTAAATTCAAAATGTTCCAATGTGGCTAATCATTCCAGAAATGCCAGTAAAAATGAAATGTGATGTTCCCCACCCTGTGTCCGAGTGTTCTCATTGTGCAATTCCCACCTATGAGTGACAACATGCAGTGTTTGGTTTTCTGTCCTTGTGATAGTTTGCTCAGAATGATGGATTCCAGCTTCATCCATGTTAAAAAAAATATTTTTTTAAATTATAAGAATTATATGTTATCAAAGATTTGTTTTGTTTTGGTTCTATGTGATGTGGGGTTCTAAAGTCCCATAAAATTTTTCTTCTGGAGAACAGCTTGTTTTAATAAAGCTGAACACTGTTAGAGAGTAAGAATAAAGATAAAGTCTGTTACGTTTGGCACAAATAACTATGAATGAAAATAAATTAAGTGAATCTATGAAGAAAAATCATTTGTTCTTTCACAGGATCTTTGTATGGAGACATCAAGAACTTTATAAGTGCTCATTTAGTTATGTGATGCACTGCACCTTCAAAATTCCCTCTTGTCTTAGTGCATTTTGTGCTACTATATCAGAATAGACAGACTGGATAATTTATAAAGAAGAGAGATTTCTTACAGTTCTGGAGCTGGAAGTCCAAGGTGGAGGGACCCACAACTGGCAAAAGTTTTTTATGCTGTGTCATCCCATAGCAGAAGGCAGAAGTACAAGAGAGCTCAAGAGAGCAAGGGGTGGGGCGTTTATCTTGCTTTTACAACAAACCCACTCCAGTGATAACCACATAAATCCATTCATGAGGGCAGATTCCTCATGAATCTAATCAACTTTGAAAGGCCCCGCCCTCAAAACTGTTGCGTTGGGGATTAAGCTTCCAATTGATGAACTTTGGAGGACATATTCAAACCATAGTGCCCAATATTCAAATCTAAAATCTTCGGATCTTGCAACCAGACTGTGGAACAGAGAGAATGAAACAGAAGCTTTTTCATGGATATTTAGATCCATGTGCAGGCATCTATGTTCTGCTCACCCTTTGAATATGCTACATAAATTGGGAAGAATTAGGACCAGGTCTTCCCCAGACTTCTGGATCATACTTCAATGCATAGTTAGATAACAGGGAAAACTGAATTAAGAAAAAAAATTCAGCCCCTGTGGTTTCGTGTTAAAATTACTGATAGGCCTGGGGCGGTGGCTCACGCCTGTAATCTCAGCACTTTGGGAGGCCGAGGCGGGTGGAACACCTGAGGTCAGGAGTTGGAGACCAGTCTGGCTAACACGATGATACCCTATCTCTACTAATAACACAAAAAATTAGCCAGGTGTGGTAGTGGGCGTGTGTAATCCCAGCTACTCGGTAGGCTGAGGCAGGAGAATTGCTTGAACCAAGGAGGTGGAGGTTGCAGTGAGCCGAGGTTGTGCCATTGCAATCCAGCCTGGACAACAAGAGTGCAACTCTGTCCCCCCCCCCAAAAAAAAACTACTGATATTAATATCAAGAACTGAGATTAATTGAATCCTAATTCTATAACAGCACTGCTAAAACATTTGAAATTTCATTATTTTAAGCTGCTCTTGCACATAACTACCATGGCACTCTGCAAAGGGCTGACAAAAAACTAAAACATGGAATGAAACATGGTGTCTGGCCCCGTGGTGCTTATAGTCACTGGAAAAGTAGACATTAACAACTATATACCAGCTATAGTACTTGCTCATGAAGTCAAAGTTAGTTATTGAAGAGAAGCACAGCAAGCAAAGGCTCACTATGTCTGGATAATCAAGGAAAGCTTCACAGAGGAGAAGATAGTTAGCCTGGATGGTGAAGGATGAGAATTTTATAGCAAAATATTTTCTAAAAGATTGAGGCAGAACATAAGAGAAGGACTGCTGGGTAGAAATATATATGATGAAATATAATGAGTGGAATGTTGGAGGTGAAAAAACAGGGTTTTTTTGTTTTGTTTTGAGATGGAATCTCGCTCTGTCGCCCAGGCTGGAGTGCAGTGGCGCCATCTCAGCTCACTGCAAGCTCCACCTCCTGGGTGCACACCATTCTCCTGCCTCAGCCTCCCAAGTAGCTGGGACTACAGGCGCCCGCCACCACGCCCGGCTAATTTTTTGTATTTTTAGTAGAGACGGGGTTTCACCATGTTAGCCAGGATGGTCTCGATCTCCTGACCTCGTGATCCGCCTGCCTCGGCCTCCCAAAGTGCTGGGATTACAGGCGTGAGCCACTGCGCCCGGCTGGAAAAAACAGTTTGATGTTAGATGACGGAGGGCTTTGATAAAGTTTTTGAAAAATGGGAGAAATAACATGAATTTTGCAACTGGAAGACGTCCGCCAGCATGGGGAGAGTGGCATGTGGATAGGAAAGCAAGTGGTGACCTTTTCCTGTGAAAGCATCTACTCACCAATCGGAGATCTTTCAAGGGCAGCCCGAACATTATGATCTTTCCTAAGCTAATTTATTTTTATGTACCCAAGAGCTTTGAACATGTGGTCACTTGAATGAAACATCCTCACACATTCCCTCTCCCTTTGAACAGCATAATGTAATCATAACAGGAAAAATTCTAATTTGTTTCACCAACAAAAAAAATCTAAATTCTTCCTAGCATATCCTGTTAACGTTTATACGCACTTAACTTAAGTTTGTGCTATCTGTTAACCTTAGCATCTTGTCTTCTGTCGTCTTGCCAGACTGTGAACAAGATGCCTTCTTGCCTCTACTTTATAAAATCTTCTCTCTTCTACCTTTGTTTGAATACTGTTATTGACATCTCTTGTTTCATCATGCTGGTCGTTACATCTTTGACCCATATGCCATTAAAAGTGCAGCTAAGAGTTGGCTCAAAGCCGTTCTCAGATGTTTGAGAGAACTCAACAACGATCTCAGTCAGGTCAAGCTGTATCACGGAGGCTTTTCCTCCACTTACTGGCTAATGAACCTGAGTAGGGATTTTAGCTTCATCCTAGGAATTCTTTCTTTTGAACAAATTCATGACGTTTGTTGATTACTGTTGCTGAGGTAAATTAAAGTACCTGACTTTTTAATTTTTAATTTCAACTTTAATTTTAGATACAAGTGGTATATGTGCAGGTTTGCCACATGGGTGTATCGCACCAAGGTAGTGAGCACAGTACCCAACAGGTAGTCTTTCAACCCATGTCATCCCTGCCTCCCACCTCTAGTAGTCTGTAGTGTCTGTTGTTCCCGTTAATGTCCATGTGCGCTCAATGTTTAGCTCTCACTTATGAGTGAGAACAGGCAGTATTTGCTTTTCTGTTCCTTTTTTAACTCACTTAGGATATGGCCTGCAGCTCCATCTATGTTGCTGCAAAGGACATGATTTCATTCTCTTCTTATGGTTGTGTAGTACTCTATAACTAATACGTGCCACATTTGCTTTATCCAATTCCCCATTGATGGGTACCTAGTCTTTGCTATTGTGAATAGTGTGACAAGAAACTTAGGGGCAGGCATCTTTTTGGTGTAAAGATCTATTTTCCTTTGGGTATATACCCAGTAATGAGATTGCTGCGTTCAGTTATTTGAGAAATCTCCAAATTGCTTTCCACAGTGGCTGAACTAATTTACATTCCCACTAACAATGTATAAGTATTCTCTTTTCCTCACCAGCATCTGTTGTTTTCTACTTTTTAATAATAACCATTCTGACTGGTATGAGATGGTATCTCATTGTGGTTGATTTGCATTTCTCTGTTGATTAGTGATAATAAGCATTAGATCCTTATCTTTCACCATTTACAAAAATTAACTCAAGATGAATTAAAGATTTAAACGTAAGACCTCTAACTATAAAAATCCTAAAAGAAAACCTAGAAAACACCCTCCTCTACACTGGCCTTGGCAAAGAATCTTTGGCTGAGTCCTCAAAAGCAACTGCAACAAAAACAAAAATTGACAAGTGGGGCCAACTAAAGATATTCTGTACAGCAAAAGAAATTATCAACACAATAAACAGACAGCCTACAGAAAAGCCGAAAATATTTACAAGCTATGCATCTGACAAATGTCTAATATCCAGAATCTATAAGGAACTGAAATCAACAAGCAAAAAATAAATAATCTTGGCTGGGCGCGTTGGCTCACACCTGTAATCTCAGCACTTTGGGAGGCCGAGGCAGGCGGATCAAGATGTCAGGAGATTGAGACCATCCTGGCTAACATAGTGAAACCCCGTCTCTACTAAAAATATAAAAATTAGCTGGGCCTGGTGGCACATGCCTGTAATCCCAGCTACTCGGGAGGGTGAGGCAGGAGAATAGATTGAACTAGGGAGTCAGAGGTTGCAGTGAGCCGAGATTGCACCACTGCACTCCAGCCTGGTGACAGAGCGAGACTCCATCTCAAAATAATAATAATAATAATACACCTGTAATCCCAGCACTTTGGGAGGCTAAGGCAGGCAGATCACGAGGTCAGGAGATCAAGACCATCCTGGCTAATACGGTGAAACCCCGTTTCTACTAAAAATACAAAAAATTAGCCGGGCGTGATGGCGGGGGCCTGTAGTCCCAGCTACTCGGGAGGCTGAGGTAGGAGAATGGCGTGATCCTGGGAGGCAGAGCTTGCAGTGAGCCGAGATCACACCACTGCACTCCAGCCTGGGCGACAGAGTGAGACGCTGTCTCAAAAAATAATAATAATAATAATAAAAAATTTAAAAATGGGCAAAGGACACGAACCAACACTTTTCAAAAGAAGACATTCAAACAGCTTACACACATGAGAAAACATTGTGTTTTTTACATGTATTGACAAATCATAATTTTTTATTGGTCTTTACCCAATGATGACATTAAAATGTATGGAATTCTTAGTGTATTGCCTCTGGTATACCAAAATACGTAACTGACATCCCCACTTAAATGTCTCACTGGTATCTGAAACTTAACATGTCCCAACACAACTTCTCCTGTTGCTTCCAACCGCTGTCTTCTCCATTTCATTAAATGGAACCACTGTTCACCTACTTTACCAAAACGTACACTTAGGAATCATTCTATGCTCCTTTTTCCCCCATACTTTAAATGCAACCTGTCACCAAGTCAAGTCAGTTTTATTCTTAAAATATATTTTAAATTTAACCTCTCGCTACCACCTTCATTGCTACTTGCCAAGTAAAAACAGCCTGGATTGCTTCGGAATCCTTCCAGTTAATGTCTCTGCTTTTAATCTTGTTCCCTCCATTTATTCTCAATACAGAAGCAAAGGAATTCAGCTTTTAAACATGTAAATCAGATCATATTCTGATTGCTCAAAATCTCCCGATGCTCCAATACCTTCCTGTTGCAGTCAGAAAAATATATCAGCTTCATTCCATGGTGCACATCTAGGGCCCATCACCCTCTCCCACGAATCTGGGCAAACTAATTAGGAAGCTCAGCTGCTCTCTCCTTTGATGCAGGTAAAAGATTCAAATCAAGATCTTTGCCCCAGCCCCAAGCCTAACCACAATTTAAAGCTCCAAGCCAGTCTCCTTTTCTTGTTCTGTGAAGCCATCTGTGGGCCAGCTTGGGAAGTCTACCTTGCTCTCTCAAAAAAACCTTATTATATAAGTAATTCATATTCTCTTGGGGTGTGTGTGTGTGTGTGTGTGTGTTCACCATCAGTCTTGACATCCAAAGCAAATTTGGGTGTAGATTCATCCTGCTTTTGTACAATGACTATCTAACAATGAAGAAATAAATAAATGATTCTTTCTGTGTGCTTTGTCTTCTAAAACTATTCCAAAATAAACTGTTCTCTAATCCATTATTTTTTAACATGTTCTTTGTATGTTTGTTCTCTTGTGTGCCCTATGAAGGTTCTGTTAGTATCTGTACATCTATCTATGTATGTATGTATCTATCATCTATCTATCTATCTATCTATCTATCTATCTATCTATCTATCATCTATCTTGTCTCTTTCCTCATCAACTTGCAGTTATCATACTTGCCTTATTTACTTTTGGTGCTGTGTATAACTTTCACTCCAATTTCTTCATAATTAAAATTAATGGGAGGACCCCCATAATTTCTGCTTAAATGTTTAGAGTTTGGGGCTTATTACTTCTTCTGCGAGTTTTTTGTTACATCATTTATCACCAAGTATTACCACTCCTGGATATTTTGAGTAGAGAGAGAACCTTCTTTCCTATTTATCAACCTGCTTGCTATTAAGAACAGTTTATCTGTTCTAATGGGAATTTGATCTCCTTGTATTTATCTCTGTCAAATTTTCCAGCTTTTGAAATAAATTTCAACTACTATCATACCATGGTCAGAAAACACAATGTTTCTTGCTTTATTGCAGTGTCTGTTTATATAAACTGTATCAATTTCCTTGGGGACTACTTCACGTTTTTGACAATACCGACCAACATACGAGCATAGACATTCAAATCCGGATTCTGTAATCCCATTCACGTACAAATCAGACCTAAATGCGTAGTTCCTCTGATCACTTGTTTATTTCTAAACCTAAAGCCCGGAAGTAGGTAGATTCACTCCATGTTTCATGCTCTAAGTTGTACACGGAGCAAGTACTATGCTTGCTAGGCAGTCTTCTGTCTCTTGCATTTCTGGTCCAAGCCTAGCGTTCATTCTCTTCTTATAATAGCTGTGGCTTTTCTCCTGATATTTTATGTCTTTCTAAAAGGAACATATGAAAAAACTACTTCTCTCTTTGGTTTGGTGATTAGTGCTTTTCCGTCATTTCAGGACCCACTTGCTATCACAGGCCTTCCCTTTTCCTGTGGTTAATAATCTATAAGAGTATTTCTAACAATCTAGAATATTATGACTAGATGAAATAGTCTGTTTGTCGGGAGCATCGTTCTCATTAGGTCATGTGCACTCAACGCATGTAACTCCCTTACATTCCGTGGTTAACTCACTTACGTTCTCTGAGTAATACTTCAGAGCTCTTCACAAGAAAGAATGCCTGGTGGCCATTCTAGTACACTGAAATGATCTCAAGAGATGACATATATCATTAACAAGAACCCTAAACATAATCTCTTATCAAAACTTTTTTTCTTCTATGTTGTTGTAGTTAGAGACTGATCAGAGGGGGGCCTGCTGGGCTGATCAGGCAAAGCTTTATCCTGAGGCTGGATCGTGAACGAAGTCCTCTGCTTCATCAGTCTAGAAACTCACTCTGATTGATGCTCTCTGAAGTGAGGAAGCAAAGACTTCTACTCACAAGAGACTAAGAGAAAAATGTTTTTCTATTAATAAATAAAATGAGATAAAACTCACCAAAGGAGCAGAATATTTGATTTACACATTCTGTTCTTCTGAGAACAGCCATATGAGAAACTACAGGGTCATTATGTGAACTTGATATGACCGCAAGGGGTATTGTTAAGGCCAGTATAATAGACCTTTAATACTGTGATAAACACCTCCACTGTTGGAGTTTCAGGCCTTCCCTTGGATGGTTTTCTTGTGTTCTGGTGGAAAGCAGACCACTTTCTCTCTGTTAACATATTCTTTCATGAGACAATAGCTTAAAAATAATAGCTACCTTCTGTTAAGTTTCTACAATGTTATTAATGTCTTAATATAATAACAGTTAACACTTTTAAATGCCTACTATGTTACAGGCATAAGGAACTCACTTATCTTCACAAACGACCTTATGAAGTAGGTACTTATTACAATCTCCATTTTTAAAGATACACTGAGAAATGAGTACCCGTCACAGAAGAATGTATACAATGTGAATAATGATAAAATGAACACGTAAGTATTCACTATCCCTCTTAAGAAATAAAACACACATCACCTTCCTCTCCTGTCCCATCTTACTGAATCATTATTTTGAATGTGTTAATAACTTCTTTCTTCCCTAAGGTTTTCTTTTTTTTTTTTTTACTTTATCCTGAATATCAATACAGGATTTCACATTTTCTATGAATTGCTGATATCTTCTCCCATTTGATGGCTTTTTTCTGTTCACTGTATCCTTTGTAATTAATTTTAATGCAGTAAAATTTATCAATTTTTCTCTTTGTGATTTATAGCCTATGTTTCTTGTTGAAAAAATCCTACTCATTTTTGAGTTTATAATGATGATATTCCATATTGCTTTCAAAAGGCTTTATAGTTTTGATTTGCACCCCCTGGAAATGATTTTTATGAATGATGTGACATATAGGAAATCATTTACATTTTACAGATGGAAAAAAAATGACACAAGGTGATTAATTGCCTCGCTCAAGGTTCACAGATGGTAAATCACAGAGCTAGAAATTGAACCCAGGCAGTCTGGCTCTGGATGCTGCCTCCTCAGGTGTAACTACAGCAACTAAACAGATGCAGTAATGGATGTTCAGGGAAGTGAAGTGATTTGTCTAAGGTAACACAATCAGTAAGAGCTGCCTACAGAGAATATGCAAAATTCAACATGCTTTATACCAGAGTTCATACGTTTTCCTTACTATGGCCTGCCCTCCTAGGACCACACCCTGGCCTTAGGATTCTCTTTCTACAAATTCTCCTTTCTCCTTGCTTTGGGGAACCATTTTATTCTTTAGTTACTTTTGCAGAGAGCTGGCTTTAGCCATATTCTTTCTATGTAACTGGTTTGACCCACAAAGTAAAAATTTCTCTCTTAATTCTGAATTCATCTGATGTCGTGTTTCTCTGAATTTATCACAGTCTTATTTCTTAGTCTGAATTTATATGTAATTTTTACCTCTTAGAGTCCCATCTGCTGACCTTCCAATATTGTGCATTCAAATGCTATTTAGAGCAGATCATCTTACTCTCAGCGTCTTCCTACCTCTTTTTCAATGATTGCAATTAACACTTCAAGGATTCCTTTGATCTCGCTCCTTTCCTTCTCCTTGGGCTCATCTTTTACTGCTTCTTCCATTTAATTCACACTCAGCTAGTTCTATACAAGTCAAAGATAATAGCTGACTCTTCCCTGCCATGCCTTGCTAGGACAGACATAAAGGTAAACTTTTTGATAAAAGTTGGCCACTGTTTCTTACTCTTAAAGATGAATTATAAATGCTCAGTTTTGTGGTTAGTTTGGCTTTCAATAAAGCAAACAAGTCATTTCTGGAGTTTTTGAAGGTCTCTGATTCAGCCTAAATTAGCTCTAAGTACAATTGCCATGCATACAAATCACTCTTTTGGTTCTGCTAATACATCTCTCCCTGCTCAAAATGCCATTTGTCCTATGGTCACCCACTGAAATTCTGCTTATCATTTAAAGTCCAAGTCAGATATCATCTCCCTGTGGGTACTTTTCTGATCAGCCAAGGCAGAATCCAGTGCATAACCAAAGCATTTTACATCACTCTTAGCTTAATATATTCCGTTTTGGAATACTTTAGTATTATACATATGGAGTCTCCCAATACATTGCAAGTTCCTTGAGGAAAACAACCTAGAACTTATTTTAGGTGACTATAACTACAATAATCTTTCCTGTTGGGATTATCGTTTTCTAATGAGGATTTTATAGGCCTGTTGTAATATCTTTGAAGGTATGCATTAAGCTTAAATGAATGACATGATGAGGTGAGCTGAATAATACTTTCTTCCTTCGTGAAATTATTTAGAATTTATACTTGGAATTGTATCTTGCAGTAAAGATAATAGCATGAATATAATGCAGGTTCTGTCTCATAGACTGCTGAGGTAGACAGATGAGAAAACAAAAGAGAGGCCACGTGGTGTCATGGAAATGCCCATGCTTGAGCCAGCACAGCTGCTTGCTGACCAGCTTTGGCATGTGCTAGCGGTAGAGGCTTGGATATGCCTTCTAATCTAATGGTGCCAAGGGAATAAATTGTCACCTTTTGGGAACACTTTTAGATGTAGAGATAATGCACAATTATCAATAGATGAAAACCATTATTATTATTATTATTATTATTTTATAGCATAATATAACGTATTAGCTAATGTGAAAGCAGCCAAGATTGTTTTAAACCAATTCAGATTGGAGGATTAATTTAGATGACTAAGTTAATACAGCGGTATGTCCACCAAAACCAGACTTGTCCTTGGGACACTGTCTGCTTGTAGAGAGAACTACTGTCAAGAGCCCTTCAAATTTCATATGCAAGAGAATAGGGAAGTAGGTAAAAGTTATTTAATGATTGCTATCTGTCACATTCTTATTAGTAGCCCTGTAAAGGCCATCATAAGGTTTTAATATGTTCTTCACTAGCACAATAGCTATGTGAATAAATGGGCATTATTATCCCCTTATTACAGACGTAGAAACTGAGATTCAGAGAAGTTCAGTGTCTTACAGCCACACAGCATCTCTGATATTGTAGCCTAAAAAGGCTAATTATACTTCAAGAAAAGCATGTGTGTGTGTGTGTGTGTGTGTGTGTGTGTTCAGCCATTTTACCAGGCAGCATGTTATTAAATAATGACTTTGAACATCTTCCCTTATTAACTCCATTTCAGGTGTGTTTTGGGAACAGTGTCATCTTTTTGTTGCACGAAATGACACATAATGTACTACCCAGGATAACAACTGAAACCTAAAGGGTTCTTTAAAAAATTCCAATCTGATTTTTTACAATGTAGTGGGCCTACGACTACTGGCAAATGGAGGTAATCTCTGCCTTTCTAGATAAGCAGGTAGCTGATGTACCTCTTACATAGTGGAACAGAAGACTATTATTTCTAGATGAAATAGTCTGTCTGTTGGGAGCATCATTCTCATTATGTAATCTAGGCTGAGTTGATGCAAAGGGTATAATTAAGCATCTCTACAAATTTTGTCTGTGCCTCCTGTGGTAAAGCAAAGGCTAGTCCTATTGCTTTCTTTTCGTTGAATTACTGGAATATTTTTGGCTGTACTTTGTATTTCGTATATACTGTGATGTAGTCAAGCTTTCAGTATTATAGTCTTTTAATTGAAGAAATAGCCAAAATTTTTATGAAATAGTATTACTGTATATTTAACACTGAATTATGTTCTTCTCCTTTACTAAAAATTTGTGAAAATGAAGGTTCTTACCTGTATTAGTAATATTATAGTATAAATATATTATATTTATGTTATGTATATTTGTGTACTATATGTCTTAAATATGTATATGTACTTAATTACATATGTATAAATATATACATATGTAGCCTCTTAAAGTAGTCTTTTCAACAAAATGATCAACAAGATAATAAATAATGAGTAGAATTCAAAGTATTTTTGAACACAGTTATAAATATGTTCAAGTCTTCAAATTTGAGGAACACTCTGCTAGTATTTTTAGTACTAAACATGAAAATGACATATAAAAGGGAATATATTTGTCCATGGAAAAAAATAGATGACTATTCTGAGGTGATACCTATCATAACTGGAGTGGCCTCACTATATGGCATACTTAAGCCTTGGCAACAAGGAAAATGAGTTGAGGAAAGAAATTAGAATTAAAGGAGACAGGGCCTGGCTCTGTGACACTGAGTCTAGTCAACATGCAAGCCCCAGCATGGTTTGGGCAGATGTCAGCACCTTTGCTTGGGGAACATGGAGACAAGAAGAATGTCAAATCTGGCCTGTGTGGCAGTGTGAAGGGCTGTTAACTAATATAATCTAGTTGGTGGTGGTGGTCTAAGGACAATGTCATGTATCTTACAGCCTTGGGTAGAAAATCAAGGAGACATCAAAGAGGAAAATAATCGCGTGGTAAGAGCTGCACAGGTTTCATGGCCATGTTGGTTTCAGGAAAGATCATTGTCTCATCAGGCAAATGGAACAGGCCTGCCTTGTCCTCTGGAAGTAAGTGTCAACATGCTATAGGAGTCAGGGAGCAGAGAAAACTTGTGAGTTGGAATCTACTTGATCTTACCCAAATGCTTATCTATTGGCACACAAGACAGTGGGCCTATTTATTACACAATCCAAAGCCTGTCCCATGATAAACACAGAGCTTCTTACACAGCCTCTGACTTTGCCATAATTGGCTCAGAGAAAGGGGCAGGTGAAGAGGGGTTCGGAAAGTCAGAGTCAGTTAGAAATTAAGTTCACCTAAAACTGCAGCCTATTACTGATCTACCAGATAATATCAGAGAATAGAAATGAGAAATGGGATAATGAATAGCCATTGCTCCACTTGCAGCTGATACAATAATTTGTTAGAGATTTCCCAATCTAAAAAACAAAATCTCCCTGTCTAAATGTCCAACTCGGGCTTCTTGAGGATCAATAAATACTTGAAAAAAAGATTACCAAATGAAGGTGGAAACAAGCTACCTTAGATTAAAGAATAAAGACAAAAGCAACCTTCATTTTTGTAATTTTTTTCCCGTAACTAAATATTCCCAAATGCTTTACAAAGCTTTTAATTGCATGCTAGCAGCAGAGGAAATGCTGGTACTGCTATGTGCCAGCTTTAGCCTACACAGTGCAGGGAACATCAAATGAACTCACTAGCTATAAGAGATTTGCAGAAAGCTCATTTGATCTCTTCTCTTGGAAAGCACACCTTCTCATTTCCAAGCACCCACACGTTTAATGGGGGAACAAAGTGGCCTATCTACACTGCTTCGATCAAGTAGTCATGAAGACAGGAAAGTAGTCAAGATGGGGTGATAAAAGTGGGTGACACTTGCAACCTCAGATTCCAGTTAGAACCTTGTGATGCAAATATAGGCAGGGCTAGAAAACAGCTAGAGTCATTTGCATCCACAGAAAAAGACCTGAGCACCAAGTAGGGTATGAGAGTAGAGGGCAGGGAAGCTTTGGAGAACGTCAGCTGGAAAGAGACAGAATTGGCAAGACCTAGGGGATATAAAATGGTCCAGAAACATTTTAGGTTTCTCTTGTTAAAGGTTGGCCTACATTTCAGCACACCCACTCTCTTTAGATCTATAGGTAACAAAGAGCTCCCACAAACCCTTTCTCATCTGGCCCTTAGTGCAGGGACAGCATGACTAACCAGACCCTGAAATAATTCAGCTGTGAACTTAGATGAGTCAAGGCCTGGAAGCCTGAAACCCTAAGGCTCATTGGGAGAATTGCTTATATTTTAGTATAATAGGATTTTGAATAACTGTATAGACACAGCAAGAGATGAGACTCTATATTATGCAAGAACCTTGGGAGGAAGGGCCTGGTATAGCTTTGAAATGAGTTCGGACTTTATTTCATATAAAACGGACATCCACTGAAAGATTTTAGGCAGTAACAAGATAATTATTAATTCACTTTTTCAGTAAACATGGACTGAGTGCCTGCTTCTTGCCAAGCATTAGGGATGAATAATAAACTGCGCTATATCCCAAGGAGAGTACAGTTTGGAGGGTGAGCCTCTTGTGTAAACTAAGTCCTATTTATTGGTAGTGCTATAGTAACATCATATTTTATGCTTATTTAAGGATAATAAAGAAGGATGAGCGGTTGGTCAATTTAACCTAAGTATTGGAGGTAAGGGATTTGGAAATAAAAGCTAAAAGTGGCTGATGAGATAACTTTTGAAAGATCAGTAAGATCTCATTAGGTGAAGAACCAGAGAAAGGGCATTCTGAGTACAGGCAGACACATGATCAGGGCATAGAGATTTCAATCAATCTGACTTGTTTGGGAAAGTGTCTGAGTGTATCTGGAATGCAGGGGTGAGTAGGTGGCGTTTACAGCAGCCAGAGATACAAATCATCACCTCTGAGCCCACACTAAGGGGTCCTGACTCTGGCAGCAGTGTGGAAAACAGGTGAAGTTTGGGGTCAATAAACAAGTTAAGAGATCATCACAATTGCCCGTTCAAAAAGGTCATGACACAAAACAAAACAACAGCAATGGGGATGAGAGCAGTTGTCAGGTGCCAAGCAGTTAAGGCTGCAGACATGATGTGGAGATGAGGAAGGAGAAATTTTCCAAGTTGACACTGTGGTTTCTGGCCTGGGTCATTCTGGCTGAGGAAGAAGTCTATTTCTTTAATCTTTGCCTCCAGGAGCAGGTAATAGCATTTCTGCACTCAACCACAGACTATTCCATCATTACTAGTGAAAAATGGAAATAAACACTTTGAAGTATTTGTTGTTTTATAAAGTACTTTTCCAGATGCATCTCATTTATCTTCATCATATCCAATAATTTAACATAGGTTTTGGCAATCAGCAACCACTTGTTGAATGAATGAATAAATGAATGAATGAAAAAAGTGTACAATGATATTGGATAGAGATTGAATATTGTGCCTGAATTTAAATCTTAAGCATTCTGAATCTTTCTGAATCTTGAGTTTTGATAATCCTAAGTATAGTGCCTGTATTTTGGATTGAATTCTGATTCAAAGCCTAGTATTGATTGCAATGAACCATAATGGTAGCTTTCTAGACAGAAGGAAAAATGAAGATATGAAACCATAGCAATAGGTGTAAGATTGAGCCCCTTACTACTTTCCACTCTTGGCCTCTAGTTATAAAATGGTAATAATCTCTCTCTTAAGAGACTATTTTATGTTTAAATTAAATGAGATGATGAAATCTCCCAACACATGGGAGGTCTTGGACACAAGTTAAAGGAATCTGCTTTGATCATATGTTGCCCTACTTTACAGCAATTCTTTTCCTTTTTCATTCTTGCCAGTTTGTGAGATGCTGGCTACAGAATATGGTCTTCAAATTATTTCTAAAGATGATACAGAAAGGCTCTCAAGAAGATTCTACGTCTTTGTACTTCCCTTAGCAATTTCCACACATTAACAAGTCACATAAACAAGTTTCAGACTCAATTTTGTAACACAGACAATCATTCACTAGCAGGCAGCTACACTTATGGCCATGTGGGATGAAGGTATGGCCATGTAAGCTGGAGGAAATTCCTGGTCTCTGTCATTTAGGTGCTCTGACAGCGCTTGAATGAAAGATTCACTCCAGAGAGTTACGAAAAATCTTAGTGCTAGGATTTGAACTTTGTTGCTGTTGATTTGCGGGAAAAAGGAAGTCATTCCAAATATGATCCAACAATGGGCTAGCTATCAATTCTAACTGTTAGTCACTATTTGGCATGGTACACCGACTGATCGCTACAGACATTTTACAAGTCTATGTAATTATGCTTAACACACTATTATAATCAACATGGCATATCTTCAATGAAATCACAGACAGTACAAAAGTGAAAGACCAGTGAGATGGGTAGAAAAGGCCCTTTAGGACCAGGACATGTGGGTTCCAAGAAAAGCCCTGCCAAAAATGAGCACAAGAACAGGATAAGTCTCTTGACTCTTCTGAGCTTCAGTAAATTTTATAGTACATCACAGGGAATTGTAAGGTTTAATATAATGATCTAGGTAAGATTGCTTTGTAAACTCTAGAATGCCATGTAAGTAATAAATTCAAGGTACCATCTTTGTTGTTACAGTGATCTTCATCATCGTCATTGTCCTTACTTCAAATAGTCTCAAATTGAGTTTCAAGTTCAGGG
The DNA here is from genome assembly GCF_009828535.3 of Hylobates moloch. Lineage (NCBI taxonomy): Eukaryota > Metazoa > Chordata > Mammalia > Primates > Hylobatidae > Hylobates > Hylobates moloch. Next base: position 156,682,523 of record NW_026652280.1, read on the forward strand.
TACTGATTGAAAGAAGAGCGCAAGGTAACCATCAGTGGAGATTCTCTTAAGAAGCAAAGTTCAATAAGAATATAAGAAACATATGCAATTTTTAGTTTTCTAGCAGCCACATTTAGAAATGTAAACAAAATGCAAAAAAGAGTTGATGAAATTAATTTTAATATTTTAACCTAATATATTCAAATTAATATCATTTTAACATGCAAAAAAGAGTTGGTGAAATTAATTTTAATAATATATTTTTAACCTAATATATTCAAACTAATATCATTTTAACATGTAATCATTATAAAATTGATTTTACATTATAAAATGTTTAATTACTGTAATTTTTACATTCTTTTTTCATGTTTTCTTTAGAATTGTAGCATAACTAGGATGCTAAATTTTCATCAGAAATAATTGATCTGCATTTAGTTTTTATAATACGTAGAGAAAAAGTTGATGCATGTATCTATGATGTTTCAAATACACTTAAAATTTCTCCATAACTGAATGTAGGGCCAGTTTTTAAATTTAAATTAATTAAAGTTAAAAATTTGGTTTCTCAGTTGCACTAGCAGCATTTCAAGGGCTCTGTAGGTACATGTGGTAGTGGCTAACAGATGGGGTAGCACAAGCTCTAGAGTACAATGTTTGCCGGGATTAGGGGTGGTAGAGACAGAATAGTTCAGCAGGTGCTAGGACCCAGCAGGGACATGAGGATATAGGAGCACAAAAAAAAAATGTGTAGGAAGAAGAGTAATCATACTAATGTTTTTTCACATTTCACTTTAAGAAGTATTTATATACTATTTAAAATATGCCAGGTACTGGGGATTCAGTGATAATTATCCTTACCCTTGAGCAACTTAGTGGTCAACAGTGGAGTTAGATTAATAAAAGTTTATAGCAAGTTACAGTTTAACTATAGTGATGTGGGTGCTATTTCATCTTTTCATCACACTGTAAACTCAGTAGGAATTATCAGAGTGTTTTAGATGAGGGTAGCTGAGCTCAGAAATGCTATTTTACAATGTTGAGATGAAACGCTGGGTTCAAGGATACTATGCCACACTCAATAGGATCATGACAGAGAGAGGAGAATGTTTGCAGACTGTGCACTTGGTAGGTGGTCATGTCTTTTTCAAAGTGATTGACATTCCTGTCCTTTGGTATATATATCTACATTAATGGATTCTGGCCACAGGGTAGAGTGAAAACACTCTAGAGTTTAGGCCACACCTTACCCTTCAGTAATTAGTCTTAAGATCCATCAGTAAAACACAGCTACTCCTTTTTAATTCAGAAACAGGCCCCAGGGTTGAAGATATTTGTCTTTTTCTCTTTCTCTCTGTCATAACTACTAGAAACATCTTTTTTCGAGGCAAAAGGGAAAGCCTCACCTATTTTAGAAGAGAAATCAATTTCAAAACTTAGAATCCTCTTGAGCAAGGTAAAAATCCTTCAGACTCTGGCAGAGAATTCTCTCATGAAGATCCACATCCTCTAAGGAGTGTCCCACATAATGAGCCTCCTCAATTCCATTAATCGCAGCAACTTATTTTCCTCAAGAACTTGAAGCCAACCTGCTCTATGCTCCCCCTATCAAGTACATCCATTTGATATCTCTAGGCACATCTGTTCCACTGCTCCAATTGTCTTAAGTGTCTGACAGAGAGGCAGGTGTGAGTGTCAGGATCCTCTTTCTTTGGCAGGGAAAGTTTCTTCCTGTAGGAGCCACAAGCATCTCCTTCTGATAGCCTGGCTTCGTTCTGTTTCACTGGCTTTGATTCTGAACCCCTACACATAAAGCCAAATTATTATTTCCCTTGACCTGCTGAAGTACCAATGGGTAAACAAATTGCAGACCATTTTTCTAGTTTGCTATCTGTCTTGGATTGATTGTGCTCATCCATGTTGCTGTGCTGAAAGTTGCAGTTAAAATATCATATAGTGGAATGTTTTCTACCCATTGAGAAAGTATCAAGAATGTCACTTCTGGAAAATAACTGTCTTTGAGAAAAAAAATTAGATATATAACTTAAAAGTGAAGTTAAATGAAAAGGGGTGGTTTAATTTAAACTCAATAATGTGCTTTAAAAAAGAAATGTGTTTTTTATTCCGAATTTCATCACCATGGATTGTATCACATTTTTTGTGTGTGTGTGTGCTGTGTGAGAAAAAAGAATAGACTCAGCAAGGGAAGGAGAATAGAAAAAGAAGGAATAAAGGGAAAGGAAATGCCAGACACAGCGGCTCATGCCTGTAATCCCAGCACTTTGGGAGGCCGAGGCAGGCAGATCACTTGAGGTCAGGCGCTTGAGACCAGCCTGGCCAACATGGCAAAACCGTCTCTACTAAAAATACAAAATCTCGCCGGGCGTGGTGGCATGTGCCTGTAATCACAGCTACTCAGGAGGCTGAGACAGTAAAATTGCTTGAACCGGGGGGGTGGAGGTTGCAGTGAGCCAAGATCATGCCACTGCACAGAGCCAGACTCTGTCTCAAAAAAAAAAGGAAAAGGAAAGACAGCATTTGTTCCTCTATGACTTAATCATATCTTTATCATAGAAAGGTCTTCATTACTTAGTCATGCTTTATTCTGGTACTGCATACTACCTTTTGCTATCAGTCCTGCATCTTTTTCTTAAACTTTCATAACATAAAGGTGGGCTAACAGCCCCCACATAAAGACTTCACCCTAAATTCTTTTGCTGAGTCAGGCTGGATGGACAGTCCACCTAAGTTTCTCCAAAGCCTCTTTTTGAATCTGATGCTCAGCACAATGTTTATGGTTTCAACCTAAGGTTCACTCTGCCTTTATGACTAAAATAGTCTTCTGACTACAATGCCTCAGATTTTCTTCATATATTTTCTCTTCTTTGAATAGCTCTGCACCTGCTTACCTCCAGGGCCTGTTCTGTGTAGCCTGCTTTGGGAGACTTCTATGAGTCAGGAGAGACTCCCTCTCTATGTCTCCAACAAAAGGACAGAGAATGCTCTGAGATACTAGTATTTCCAATGCGTGATGAATAAGTGAAGGATAGATGGATGGATGAATGGGTGGATATATGGATGAATGGATGGATGGATGGATGAATGAATAGATGGGTGAGTCAATGATAGGATCCACGTGACACAGGAAAGGATGAAGCAAAAGACAAGGTGAGACTATATACACAATAAGCTGTTACTCAGAATTCTATTAACTGACACTTAACCAGCTCTGCAGCACAATGATAACTGGTAAGACTAAAAGGGTCCCTGAGCCTCCAAAAAAAGTTAAAGTACCTTCTGAATTCTCAAAGGAAAAATAAAGTGCATTCCTTGTCATTCAGTATTCAGAATATTAGGTTGAACTCAAATGCTCTGAATTGGCAACACATGCAAATATTGGCGTACATAACATCAATGTGATATTTTAAATAATAAAAATTAAAAAGGAAAGGAAATTCAAAAATTAATTAGCCCAACAGCCTTATTATATGAATTGGCTACATTCCTTTGTCTGTTTACTCTCTGGTCACTCATAAACTTGCTTCTAGCAGGTTTGTTCCCACTACTCCCTCAAGCCGCACTTGTCAGGGTCATCAATAAGCTGCACACTACCAGATTCTGGGGTAATCACAGTCCTAATCTTATCCAGCCTACAGCAGCGTTTGAAACAACTGATAATGTTTTCGTTGAACCTACTTTTTCACTTGGTTTCCGAGACGATATTTTCTCTTGGTTTTGCTGGTAATTGGTGTTTCTCTTTCTCAGCGTCTTCTGACGGCTTCTCCCGGCCTCTAAACCTGTGCTCCTGCCCTGCATCTTCTGTGCCTCTACTCATTCCCTTGGAGATGCCTTCCACTCCTATGGTTGCAAATCCATTCATATTTAGATGACTCCTGGATTTTAATCTCCAACTTATTTATCTTGCTACTGACTCAAGATCTCCACTTATAGATGTAGTATCTCTGTCTATAATCTATGTGTAACTGTATCCGTATCAATATCTATATTTTATCTATACATTTTAACATCTAACTCTGATCCTTTGCTTCTTGTCTACCCATGCTAAGTCCACTCTTCTTACAGTTTTCCTCATCTCAGTAAATGGAATTGATTTCATGAATGGAACAAATGATTGTTCTATTTCTCACACACCTCATATCCAATTCTTAAGCAAAAATTTCATGCTATGAAATAGACCTTCAGAATAAATCTAGAACTATTTTTCCCTGCTTTCCCTGCTACCACTCTAGCCCATGTCACTAGCTGTGCCTAACTGGCCTCTTTGCATTTACAGTTGCCCACCACCCCCCACAAGAGTATCCACTCCATGGAAGAGTCAGAGTTTTAAAAAGTGGTCAGATCATGCCACAAATCTACTCAAAATTTCCCAATTAAATTCCCCTCCCAGTAAAAAGCAAATACCTCACCAAGAGCTTCGTGCCTCGCATGCCGTGGTTTCTGCCAGCTCACTGACCTTGTCTTTTACCACCTGACCCTTGTTCACCATGCTACGATCCCAGGCAGCCTTGCTGTTTTGGTGGCTCTATTAAGCGTGGGTTTGCCTCAGGCTCTTTGACCTCACTGTTCCCTCTGCCTAGAATGCTCCATCCCTAAAAAAGTGCATGTGCTCATTCCTTTATTTCCTTTAGGTCTCTGCTCAAATATCACCTCAGCAGAAATGCCTCTACTGACCATCTTATTTAAAATTTTACCCACATGCTTCTTTAACCTCTTTATCCTGTTTCATTTTTTGTAACTCTTAGAACTTGGACATATTTATTTACATGTATCTATTGATTTGTGTGTCTGTCTTTTGTCTCTCCAAATACAATTTGAATTCCAGGAGAAAGAGACTTTGCCTGTTTTGTTCATCACTGCCCTTAGCACCTAGAACAGTACCAGCACCTAGTAGGAACTCAATAAATAAATAGTCTAAAATATGTGAATAAAATGGAGACTCAGACAGTGGCCTGGAGTAGCCTGAAGAGTCAGTCAAAGAGATGGAATTCTGCCTCTCACTTTGGTGGTATCCCGCTTGACCACTAATAGGCCGATTTCTAAGCAGGTGGGATTATAGGAGGAGTATTGTGCATGTTCATATACAGAGCATAGAATATCAACAGTTCATTCAATTATTATTTGCTGATTATTCACTTTGTGGGAGGCACTGAGGCACAGAATGAATAATGCAGAACACTTGTTCCAGACTATGAAACATTATCAGGAAATTGTGCTGTTGGAGCTTAGGCAAAGAATTCTTTCCTAGGTCCACGGTGTTTGTGTAATTAAAGATAACAGTGCTTGAGTTAGTCCTGCAGGATTGGCTGGCCAGGCAGAAGGAAGGGCATCCTAAACATTAAGACAACATGTGCCAAACTCTAGAGTCACAGGAGAGGCCCGCATGCTTAGGAAATTGCAAGAAATACGGATGACGAAAAGCATGAAAAGAGAGGAGGGTGGCCGAAGAGATAACCAGGAGCCACAGGGTGGAGCGCTTGGAGCTGCTTCTACAGCATGTGGATTCTAGTCCTGAAGACTGTTGGGAGACTCTGAGCGAGAGGTTTCAAACAAGAGAAGAGAAAGAGGATTTCCATCTGAGAAAGATGATTCTATTTGCCATTACTGAGAAACACTGCTTGGAAAGACACAAGGAAGCCAGTTAGGAGGCAGTTGTCATAATACAGGCAACAAGGTAATGGGGGTCTGATATGAGGTGATGATAGTGAAATGTATTCTGTTATGCAAATCCTGTTGGAATTATAGCATCATAGTAAACATAAACATGTTGCCTCTGTGTCCCTTGGAGGAAACAAGAAGAGCAAATATGTACCATCCTTCAAAGTCAGCATCTAGGCTTTCTCTCATTCAGAAAACAGAGGCATACACATGAATCTATATATATATGAAAAAAGATTAAAATCTCAATAATCAGCCCTGACGACAGGGGTTGGTATCAGTGACAAAAGTTAGAAAAGATAAGGAGGAGCTTGTAATGGTATCGCTAAGATCAGCATCTAGGTTTTTTGAAAAGGCAGAGATGAAGAGAGACAATTCAGACATGAGCTGGCAAGATTAGGGAGGGCTGGGGTGTGGGAAAGAGGTGAGACCTTTCCAGGAAAACTGGAAGCATGACACTGAAAATGATACCTTTCTTGGGGCTGGAAGCAGGCCAAGACCCAGTGAGAATGTTCTCACTCTTTACTCCCTCTGGCTTCTGAAGCCTGCTATCATTTTATAAAGAAGGATGATTGTGAACAAAGACTTACAAGGGAGAGGGAGAGAGAAGAATTGGCAAAATAATTTTCTGACTACAGAGGCTGAGTTTCCACAATGTGAGACCCATTGGCAAGGGGCTATTTTTTTCATAATAAAGACCAGATTTTTGAGGCATTAGTTCTAAAGCCTAAGGATACATGGGAGAGCACAGACAGAAATTTGGAGAACGTCATTGAAATTAGAAGATAAAGAATTTGAAGTTTCAATGTTCTAAATCACTCATCCTCCCTATTTCTTTTTTCCCATTTGTAAAGTACAATAGGTGGTGGTGACAAGCCCTGCCTCGTCAGTCATCAGTGTGGGAAAATTGAAAAAGAGCTCGGCCCCACAGGGTGGCTCACAACTATAATAGCAGTGCTTTGGGAAGCCACGGCTGGAGGACGGCTTGAGGCCAGAAGTTTGAGACCAGCCTGGGCAACACAGACACTATCTCTACAACATTTTTGTTTTTTAATTAGCCAGGTGTGGTGGCCCGCACTTGTAGTCCCAGCTATTCAGGACTACAAGTGCGGGCCACCACACCTTGCTAATTAAAAAACAAAAATTATTAAATATTATTAAATTACTAAATAATCTCTTCTTGAGATTTTCCTAAATGATAAAGTATTCAGTGTGTTGAAATGTAAAGGCCAACCTTGAAAGATATGTTTGCATTTTTCTTTTGTTGCTCATGAAATGCTAAAGCCACTCTTAATTGTAAATGTTTAAACACACATACATGCAATGAGGATCTGGCTTCCAGGATACGTTATTGTTCTATCTTTTCTTGTCCTTATTTTCTCAGCTACTTTTAGGCCATTTGTTCAAAGTGTTACTGCTCAGTACGTGCCATCTACATGGTATTTTGTAGCTTCCATGATGACAGACACACAAGATGAACAATGAATAATTGTAAAGAAAATGTGCATGAGCCTTAAATGTTATCATTCTCACAGTCTCCAACCATAGGATCTTCAATATCGGCTGTGACAAATGCACACCAGTGATTGTTTAGCCAGGACTTAGATGCTCAAAAACAGACTGATGTCACACCTCAGCGTCTAGGATCCTGACCCTAGTTTAGTGCTTTTAAATTCAAGAGTTTTTCTACCTTTGCATGCACCAAACACCTTCTGCTCCTGCTTCCTTGACAAATGTGCTATTTCAAAAAGATGTAAAATCCTGGGAAATGTAATTGGCTGGATGTGGGTCCCTAAAGGCAGAGGCAAACACCAAAGCTAGATTGTCAGAGAGAATCCCTCATCCTCTAGTCAGGCCATTGGCGATCCGGGTCCAGCTTACACTGGCCAGAACCCTGGAATACCGATAAGAGAAAAGGAGAAGGCTGTGTTCTGGCCAGTGGGAAGGACAGTGCAGAGTCCTGACAGGAGTAAACGTAGGCTTGTGTGGCCGGGCGCGGTGGCTCACGCCTGTAATCCCAGCACTTTGGGAGGCTGAGGCGGGCAGATCACTTGAGGTCAGGAGATCGAGACCATCCTGGCTAACACTGTGAAACCCCGTCTCTACTAAAAATACAAAAAATTAGCCGGGCGTGGTGCTGGGCCCCTGTAGTTCCAGCTACTCGGGAGGCTGAGGCAGGAGAATGGTGTGAACCCGGGAGGCGGAGCTTGCAGTGAGCTGAGATTGCACCACTGCACTCCAGCCTGGGCGACAGAGTGAGACTCCGTCTCAAAAAAAAAAAAAAAAAAGTAGGCTTGTTTTGGGAAATTAGATTAAAGTAATGTAATATGTTTGGAGCTTAGACTTGGAGAAAGGGCGTGAGGAGCTAGCGGAGAGAGGTAGGACAAAAATGTAAAGTAGGCGTGAGACTGTGGGGCTTCCAGTCAATTTTAAAGGTAGTAGAGGATTGTCTTAATTATTCGTCGAGGGTGAGCAATGCTTTGACCTTAATGCGTAGAGCGGCTTTGGCCTTACAACACATTTGTTCACGTCTTAAACAGCAACTTTCTCTAGGATTTGTTGTTGGCGTTCTCCTATAAGTTAATGGTTAGGGACACTTGCAAAGAAGAAGTACTGTAGATTAAAGGTTAGCAATCTACTTTCTGGAGTTATATTGCCTGAATCCGTATGTCTGTTAGATGTGCAACTGGGAGCAGATATTTAATTTCTTAAGACTCAGCATCTTCATCTGTAAAACTGAAGAAAATAATAGTGCTTATTTTGTATAGTCATTGTGGGGATTAAAAGAGTGTTTGGCCCAGGGCCTGGAATGTATCTGGAAAAGCAAACACATTTCCTTTTGTCATTATGGTTGTCATATTTATAAGGGACTTTCATAGTTTCTCCCATATGTAATGCAAACTTATTAAACATCTACAATGGGCAAGCACTACAAAAAGAAGAGAGTCCCCAGCTATAGAGATTGAAGAACATCTATGTAGTACAAGTCTTTGGTTTGGCCAGAGCTCAGTGCCCTGTGGACACAGCACTCCAGCCACAGATCTCAGCAGGCATCTGAAATTCTCATTTTCCTTCCACAATCAGTTGACAGGACCTGCCTGAGAAGAAAAATTAAGCTGTGGTTCATGGTGACATGACAGTCTAAGGTGGAGGCTGTGTTTAAGTGGGGTCAGATGGTCTTTAGCTCAGTTCCCATCGAGATCATCTTTAGATTATGGCACTGTGCTTCTCCTACACAGTGATCTGAGATTCATCACAAACCTTCGTTGTGCCTGTTGAAAGTGTGCGTTCATAGTCAAAAATTTTCCCGGTAGCCAAAATATTAATAATTTTTTGATGGACTCAAATATGCCATGTAGCAATATTTTTTAAAGTCAGGTTTAACATATCAGAGGCACATTTGAGAGATTTTCTATTTTTCTACTTAGCTGTCAAGTTGATATAGTTAACATTTACTTTATGCCAGCTTCTATATTAAATGCTTCCCATGCATTACCTCATTTTATCTTCACAGCAACTTTTTTGTTCTTCCCATTTTATTGATGTTACAATTGAGGTTTCATGGCCTGTAAGAGGTAGACTTTAGATTATAACAAAGATCTGGTCTATATGAAACTTAAAATTAGTAACTGCTACGCTAGAACACTTCCTGTGAAAATAATGAATTGTTTCCTTTTAGGATTATAATTCAGATTCTTAAGATCCCCTTTGGCATTCCTCTCTTTGGGGTGAAACACATGTGAAAAAATATATTATACTTTATGTGCACATATAAATCTGCATTCGCTGTCTTTTATGAATGGAAACAGCACCACTGAAGACAATCCAGAATACAGGTAGGGTTTTAAAGACCCGTATGTGATAAGCAACCTATGCACATAGAAGCGCTCATTTATACTAATTACTAGTAGTGTCTAGTGTTTATAGGTAACCAATTCACATACCAATTCATTCCATGTGCTCCTTAAAAATCTTATTCATTTTATGGGTCTCAATGATTCCTTACAAATTCACATATAGTTCTGAAGATGTACAACAGTATCGACAACAGCAACAATAATAATAGAGTACTACTAACATTGCCACTAATACCATTTATTGAAGTAAGATATGCTCAGGCAGTACCTAAGCACTTCATATGTGTTGGAATGTAGTAAAAATTATCCCCATTTTACAGGTAAGAAAACTAAGATTCAAAGAGGTTAAGTAATATAGACTAGGCCATATAGAGTAAAAGATGAAGTCAGAGTTCAAATACAAAGAAAACTCAGTCCAAAACCTCTGCATATTATTTGTACTATACTCACTCAGAAATATTTTGTTGTTGTTGTTCAACATCACTTCTCATTTCTACTTAATCACATCTACTTCACTCTTCAACATTCTGGAAATAATTGGATGTATTACTCTCTCCAGCCTCCCCTCCTCTGTTAGCCTCCCCTCCTCTACTGAGGGTTGGCATCACCTAGGGGGTTTTTGTGGCTAGAGATACAGAAGACTTTGGGTGAGGGGTATCAATGGGGGTATGCTTTCTGAAATCACCTTTTAAACCACAGCAGGTCCCAAACTGAACACCAACGTTCATTAACCAAACAGCCAGGCTCAAAACGTCGTGAGTGTTAAAAAAGCTGAGAGGGCCAGTAAAAGGTTTGATAACTATTATATTGTATATATGTATTGTATATAGCTCTGTTATTTAATCTATGAACTTGCAGACAATATGGATGTGTGTGTGTGTGTGTGCTTCAATTCATAATCTAGGAGTAGTTGTTAACTTAGGAATTCATAGGTGTCTTCAGAGGCAGTTATGAGTCAGCCATATTTATCACCAATTAATACAAAAGGCTTTGCTAATTAACTTAAATATTAAAATAGGTTCCCAATGATGATGAATGAGTAGTATTCAAGATCCATGCATTGCTCAAGATATTTGAAGGCATCCCTCTCCATAGCATGAAGGAAATGTCCAGTGAGAGAATCTGCCCATCACTCCCCAGAACAGTACTGAGGGCTGGATTCTGAAATGGATTTGCATCCAGCTATGACATCTGAGTATTCTCTTTGCCTAATGATGCCTGTAAGCCTAGCTGTATCCTGTTTCTATATTGTTGCATGTTCTGTAGTAAACCTCTTTGGTATGTTATGTTCATAGCACCTAAAGGACAGAGAATTGGTACATCTCTGAATGTATGAAATAGGCTACCGAGCTGTTATTGTGGAACTGCATTTAAAATAAATATTATTTCATTTTTTTCTCTCTTGGGTTTTTTAATACTTTAAGTTCTGGAATACATGTGCAGAACATGCGTGTTTGTTACATAGGTATACATGTGCCATGGTGGTTTGCTGCACCCATCAACCTGTCATCTACATTAGGTATTTATCCTAATGCTATCCCTCCCCTACCCCACCTCCCAACAGGCCCCAGTGTGTGATGTTCCCCTCTCTGTGTCCATGTGTTCTCATTGTTCAACTCCAAGGATCTAGAACCAGGAATATCATTTGACCCAGCAATCCCATTACTAGGTATATACCCAAAGGATTATAAATCATTCCACTATAAAGACACATGCACACATATGTTTGTTGCAGCACTATTCACAATAGCAAAGACTTGGAACCAACCCAAATGCCCATCAATGATAAACTGGAGAAAGAAAATGTGGCACATATACACCATGGAATACTATGCAGCCATAAAAACGGATGAGTTCATGTCCTTGTAGGGACATGGATAAAGCTGGAAACCATCATTCTCAGCAAACTAACACAGGAAGAGAAAACAAAATACCGCATGTTCCCACTCTAAAATACATATCATTTCTAAGAAATATCTCTAAGTGTGGCTGAATTTGCTGACACTTGCTTTTATGATAATCTGATATCCTATCCAAGTACTGATATTGAAAGAAAGTAGCTAACTCTCATTTCCATCTAATTTTAGGTGCTACCAAAATCTACTACAAATAACCTAATAATTGTACACAGACATCTTGACATAGGCCAGTTCTCAACAACACTAAAACTTTGAGCCTGGAGTATGAGAGCTGTGGAAAGGACAGCAGAAAAGAAGCATTGAAAATAAATAAAAACTGGTCAGGGGAAATTTGACAGAACAGGTATTGAAGTCTGTTTCTTGCATTTATAAATTGAGTTCACTTTGGCATAAGATACCAGCAGACATCTAAGATGCAAGAGCTGGAGTGGAAGTTGACACCTTCCTTATACCCAAGATCTCTTTATTAATGATTTTGTCTTCCCAAAATAATTATAAGAAAAATGAACAATCAGGGGCCATTCTACCTGTTGTAAGCCAAATACTTGGATGTGTCAAAGAATCCAACTGTTTATCTCCATCTTGTCCTACCGTGCAAGTGACCAATACTTTGCTTTACTATCTCCCCAGCTCAGCCTCACTTCATCTCAATAAGAAAGTATTGAGTGCCTAGTTGTGTTACATACGTAACAGGTTTTCCTGACGAAAGTCCTCAATAAAATTGATGTGACTGTACAAATTGTTCAAGCCAAATGATCATCTAAAACAAGTTCCATGTGGAAGTTGGTGCTATATTCAATCTTGCTGTTGCTTTTCCAGTTTCCTAAATAATAGGCAACGTTTTGGGTTCACGCATCTATTTCTCTTTCCATTATTGCTGCCAAAGTTTACAAAATTTCTAGGGAAAATCAAAGTCTATGTGTCAACTCTCACTAATTAATGTAGGGTAATACATGATCGCAGCTTTCTTTAAGAGTGATAGAAATGCATCATCGCAGAGCAGCATAGTCTATCTTTTTCAGGACTTTTTCTTCCTTCCTTCCTTTCTTGCTTTTCTTTCTTTCTTTTTCTTTCATAAAGCAAAACTAAAGCTAGTGAACAACCAAACAGAAAACAAAAATGAACACACACACACAAACACACACAGCAAACCAAAGAATCTCCTTCTTAATGGACTCTCTAGGATGCTAGAGTCTTTTTATCAGTTGAGAGAGAGTCAGAAACTGGTCAGCTTCCTAGCCCTTTAATTCACTCTTCAGTAGGCATGAGTCAGACTGAATAAAACACTCCTCTTCTCCAGTATGTCTAGAAAAGAAGCAGTAGAGCACATAAAAGCATTGACATGTTCTGAAGAGAGGTGGCTTTTGGCTATGATTCTACCCTGTTTGGACCTACGCTTACCTTGCATTCAGCCCAGAAAGGTCAATATTTGGAAGAGAACAAGATTATTTATGAAACTGCAGGAACACACATTTCATTTGGATGTGCTAACTGTGCCTTCTGCACTTTTTTTGCAGTATCTCCATAGGAAGCCAATATAAATGCTACCTATTATTTTTGTGAATTGAGCTCTTAATTTGCATCTGTTTTCTATTGGATAACTCCAGGAAATTGAGATCACAAAGTTTAAAAAGGAGAATACCTGTTTAATGTTCCATGGCCGTCAGATTTTGTGCGTGATGCTTGCTCACAGCAAAAGCCTCCCAGGCAAGAGGCAGAATGAGCAATTTAACCAGTCACTGACTGCTTGAGTCCATTGTGGGAATGGAAAATAAGGCCATTGCATTAATGGGGGGAAATAAAGTCTCATCTTGAGCACTGCATTGTTAAAAGAGAGACTTATTGAAATGTCTGTCATATAAAATGGATATTTTAAAGCAATATATAAAAATTCAGAAAAAAAGTCTATTTCAAAGTTATAAACATACAGAAATCCAGCATTAAGGGATCTAAAATAGCATATCCATATTTTTCTTTGTTGGGTCTAATAAAGACTAATCACAAATTTTAAAATGCAGTGCTTTGTGAAAATTTTATAGATATTTATTGGAAGTTGACTCTTTTAGTCTCAGAAACTAGACCTTACTAAATGTCTCCTAAGTGTCAGGGACTTTGTGTACTTTTTCTGTTTTAATATTTACAACAAATTACCTTGTAAGGTAGCTGCTACTTTTTCTTTTCTTTCTGATGAAGGTTTGATACTGCATTTGTCTGTTGATATATCAGTTAGCTGTCCCCTTTGAGTAACAACCAACCACAAATCTCAGTGATATGCAACAAAAAGTTGACAGCTTATGCACATGGAATTAGCTCTCCTGTTCTTAGTTGGGCTTTCTCACAGGTCTGGAGGTTTCCTGGTTGTCAGCTGGGATGACTGGAGCAATTTGACTCTGTTCTACTCATCTCTCAAACTGTCACAGGTTGCTCCAGACACATTATTCTCATGTAATAGCAAAGTTGTAAGAGAGTAGAAATGCGCAGTTGCTTTCACAAGTCTCTGTTAGCTCATTTCTATCAACACCTCATTGGACACAGCAATGCACATAGAAAATATACTCTGCCTCTGACAAAAAGGAGCTTCAAGGTTCCACAACAAAGGGTGAAGAATTGGGCCCAATAAAGCAACCCATGTACCACAGATGACAATCTTGTCTATTTATTTCACCAAATTATTGTCCAATTTCTGTTAATTAAACTTTCAACCTACCAGCAATACTTGTTGCTACCTTTCTATACAATGTAGAAAACTGGAAACCAAACCAGGCACTCAACAGCCTTTATAGAGATCAGGTAAGTATTCCAAAACCCTCTAAACTCATTTATTATTTTTATTCATAATGAAGATAGTGGTCATAATAGTCATCATTACTGACATTTATTATATGTCAGACACTGACTAAACACTTAGAAATCTTACAGTGATTCTACTGAGTGGGTATTATCCCAGTTTTATAAATGAGGAAACAAACCAAGGCACAGAGTGATAAGGAAAATGAGATGCAGAGAGATTAAGAGATCAGTCCGAATTTGTCTTGCTGGTAAGTATTGAACCTTGAATTTAATTCAAGCTACTGTTGATCAGAAGCTTTATTGACAACAGAAAGTCAATTCAATCAAGTATTGACACCTTGATCCATCAGATGATAACACCTGGGCTCTCAACTGTCAGTCATTCCATAAGTCTAAACCATCCGAACTGTAATAGAGAGAATTTCCATTGCTTCATCTTGTCTCTTGACTATCAGAAAAATACTACATTACCCTAGTGACATTCAAATTCCAACGTACTCTCGGTACAGTACTATTCTCCACTCTTTCCCAACATATTTGTTCTAATGGTGCCAAGTTCTCTGCCATGTCTTCAAGAGGCTTGCTCCTTCCTACTTCCCTATCTCAATTTAGGTCCTCTCCAACAGTGCCCCTCTTCACGCATCTGCCTTCTAGATGTTTGAACCAAAATGTCCACTCCAATTAATTATACTTTCAGTTTGTAAAAGCATTTAAGAGCTTACAAAGTGCCTTTGCATTTCTACGTACATTAGTCAATTCTGACAACAACTGTAACGACAAATAAAAGTTTAAAATCACAGGATTAATATTCTCTATTGCAAACAAAGGAAGAGACCTCCCCCCTTCTGTTGCTTGGAGCATTTACTTTAGAATACTTAAAATTATAAGTACCTTTCTCCTCTCTTTAAAATGTATATAAATTGTTTTGAAAACTAGGCTTTTGTCAACTTAATGACACAGGAATATCTTTCTCAAACACCTGAAAACTATCTCTTTGAAACGTAACCATCAAGAGAAATAGAACTCCTATCTCCCAGTTTCCATGACAGAGTAACAGCCTAAATTCCCTGAGCACCTTGCTCCAAGTTGCAGAACTAGATCCTCCCAGAAAGTTACGGGAAGTTTGTTTTTGCTGCGGCCAAAGCCAATTACCTAACTCAGATGGTCACCTCAATTATTAGGTAAAGTTAGGATGAACTATGTGTGACAAATGGTACTGTCAAATCCTCTTATTTGAGAACCAGTTCTTTATCATGTGAACATATATATAATAGGTTGCATCTGCTTGGTTATATAAAATGGTGAGTGCTCTTCCTGTCTTTGCAGCCTCTCAGTGGATTTCATATGATGAATAATCACATTCTGGATTAATGTTTAATTAATAATAAAACTATTTTCTTTCTGTACTACCTTCGTACAGAGGATCTTTGGGTTGAGGGAAGATTTTGTTTTTTATTATTTCCCCAATATACTTTGCAAGGTAAATATTATACTCATTTTTACAGCCTAGGAAACCAAGGCTTAAAGAGATGAACTGATTTGCACATTTAGACAGCTAGTAAGTTGTAAAACTAGTGGGTCTACATGTGCATGAAATCTGGGATCAACTGTCTTGCTGATAATTGTATTCCCAATGCCCCACACAAAATATGGCACATAGTAAAGGAACAGTTAGTATTTTGGGATGAATAAATAAAACCCTGAACAAAACTCCTTCCAATATTATATTTGCTACTAACTTTGTAGCAACTCTACGTTGCTACAAATTAAGCAATGGTGAGATGCCCACAACAGCTTGGAAATTAGGGGAAAAGATTATCATCTGACAGTGAATTTGTGAGAGTAAAATAAATTTGACCTTTAAATAACATGAGAGTCAAGGGGGCTGACACCCTATGCAGTTGAAAAGTCATGTATAACTTTTGACTCTTCAAAAATGTTAGCTGCTAATAGCCTACTGTTGATCAGAAGATTTATTGACAACAGAAAGTCAATCGACACATATTTTGTATGTTATATGTATTATATATTGTATTTTTATAATAAAGTAAGCTACAGTGAAAAAAAATTATTAAGAAAATCATAAGAAAAAGAAAAAAAAATTCAAGAGACAGGTTTTTCACTCTCTTTCCCAGGCTATAGTGCAGTGGTGTAATCACAGTTCACCGCAACCCCAAATTCTTGGGCTCAAGGGATCCTTCTGCCTCAGCCTCATAAGCAGCTGGGACACAGACACACATCACCATTTCCAGTTAATTTTTAAAGGATTTTTTTTTTTGAGATGTGATCTCACCATGTTGTCCAGGCTGCTGTTGAACCCCTAGCCCCAAGAGATCCTCCTGACTCAGCCTCCTTAATAGCTGGGATTACAGGTGTGAGTCACTGTGCCCAGCAAAAATATATTTAAGTGAATCATCCTAAAGGTCTTCATCCTCATCATTTTCATGTTAAGTGGGCTGAGGAAGAGAAAAAAGAGGAGTTGGTTTTGGTGTCTCAGGAGTGGCAGAGGCAGGAGAAAATCTGTGTGTAAGCGAACCTGCACTATTTGCACCTGTGTTGTTCAAGGGCTAACTTGTATAATGTAATGGATCAGAGTGGAGATATTCAGTAACTCTGAGAGAGAATACTTTATCACCTAGGATTAGATTACAAGTTGATTAAAAATATAAAAAGACATAAAGAAATAGTGCAGTGATGTTTGGGGAGTGTGATCAGCCATGGGATCACTGAAAAAGAAAACCAAAGCAATTTCTGGCAGGAGCCATTCCACTGTTAGGTCCATTTGTAAAGGCAACTTTAACCAACAGTGTCATTGGTAAGACCATACCTAAAGTGAAATGGGAGCATCAGGTCTTGTTTTGATGCAGTTAAAGTGTAGAGTTATTAACTCAAAAAAAAAAAAAAAGACTTATCAATGGACTTTCAGCATCTGTTGCTTAACTTTATAGTAAGTCAGTTGGTAGCTTATGGTTCATTTTTGCTTTCTAATAAAAGAATATTTTCTATTCCAGTCATGTAGACATGGCAGTTTTCTGTCTGTCTCAGTGTCATAGAAACTTCAGTTAGGACAAGTTAGTCAAACTCTTAGGACTTCATCTTCTCTGGGCACTGGCATGAGCAAGTCTCTGTGTCTTCAAAAAAGAGGATCAAATTAGATTGGTCTCCTCTTACACCATCGGGTTTCAATGCATTTTATGTGTGATACACATGATAGAACAATTTCATGGACCTGAAATACTGTCCCCAGGAAGTATGCATGTGCTATAACGTTTTCCCTTGTTGCCCACTCAAGAAAGTGTATAAAAAGCAATACGACATAAGGCAGATGCCTTGCAAAACATTTCCACACTTTGCTAACAGGCAGGCTGTGTAACAAAAGATGGGAGGAGTTTAGGTCACCATATACATGTAGAAAATCCTGATAGAATAAAGTGGTGGTTTGCCGTAGTTCGTTCATACCAGCTCAAAAGAGCTAATTCTGTTTGTCTTTTTCCATCTCTGCATTCAGTGATATTACGTAGGTAGTTTGAAATAGGCCAGGGTGAGAGTACTGTCATCACAGATTTTAGTATATCCATACATATCCATGATATCTTTAAAATATTTGGCTATGAAATACTTTTGGCAGTGATGCAATGTTAAGATAAAATTGAAATCCCTGTCAGTTACAAAAAAAGAATGAATTAAAATATTATTTTATCAACTATTTCATGTTCCAGTCACATGTGACACACCACACTACTGGTCATTCCTTTACTTGCAGATTAACTGATTCAATACATGTTCAAAAGCCTACTATGACCAGGCTCTGCTATATTAAGACACTATAGTTTAATATTGTCCCCTGATATCACTCCCAGATGTAAGCATTGTCGGAGTTTTACTCTTTTCAGTCTCCAAATACTCATCCATGTGTCCTCGAAAGCAGTTCCTCTCTGGTTATTAGCAGATGGTGAGATTTTCCAATTCCCTGTGTAGTACCTAATGTTGCTTCATACAGTATCCTATTGCCATGCTAAGTTTCTTATACAATCCTCATTCTTCAAAGGTACTACAGTATTTTATTATCCCAACTATTACAGGTGAGGAAATTTAGGCACACAGAATTTAAATAATCTGTCCTAGATCACATACTAGCAAATGCTAGTTAAAATTCAAACCTAAATAAACCTAAATAAGAAATTCACATGCATATTTAACACTATTCTTTGCTACCTCCCAACAAGACTTTTAAGGCTATGGTGTGACACTTCACGTGCTCAGAAGAGAGTAACACACTGAATAAGTTCATTCATTTGTTCATTAAGCATTTACCCAGTTCTTACCATGAGCTATGGTAATCGTGTTTCTCAAAACGTATCCTATATACATTCAGATATGCTCAGAAACACTCCAGGCAGTTCCCTGCAGAGTCTCAGAAGAAATATGGCTGGTCTTCCAAGAAATTCAAGAGGAAGGGGGTATTATTCTCATGATAAATTAAATATATATTAGAAATAGAATGTAAAATTTATATGAGTTTAAGAATGCTGGAGAGTTCTCAGAGATTTTATGCTTTGGGACAGCTACCTTGGCCTTGCAGTTCATTCCCGAGCTAGGAATACTCTATGGCTGAAAGAGTTCAAAATCTTAGTTATTACATAAGAAGGCAGGCTCCAGAGTGAGAGGACTTGGGTTTATTTGATTGACCTCTTTTTGTTGTTGTCTCTCATGCACTATGCTGCAAGTGTACTGGCCTCCTTTCTGTTCCTGCTCACTCTTCAACCTGGCTGGAAGTCTCTTTCCCTCCATCTTCTATGCCTAATTTGTCTTAGCAGATTCATTTCCACTTAGCTTCAACTCAACTCTCACTTTGTTCAATATTCCTTGACTCTCCTATCTAAAGCCACACTCTATACCCATATTTACTATATTTATCATTATATTTAATTTGTTTTTCATAGATATATCAGTAGAGGAAGTTATCTTCGTTATTGTTGCTGTTTGTTTTCAGATATTGCCTTTATCACAAACATTTAAGTATTCCAAGATCCAGAAACTTACCTGCTTATTTACATCTTGCTTCCCAATCTCTATCATAATACCTAACAAAAAGGGGTATTCAATAATCTTGTTAAATGAGTGAATAAATGATGGACATGTAAATCATTTGCAACTTAATTAAACCTCTCCTTCAGTGTCTATATCTGTTAAAAGAGGAAAGTATAGCATTTTTTTCAGTGTCAGCACGAAAATTTACAAAACATATATAGAGAGTACTTAAAAGCGTGCCCAACATATAGTAAACACTTAATAAATGTCAGTTGTTATGATTATAACAGAACTACACATAAAATCTATGTATAAGAGCAACAGAAAAGCGCTTTTCTGTACTTCTATATTTCACAGAGACTGTATTGAAGAGGCATGCTAAATTAAAAATATATAGATTCTTTAAACCCACCTCTTAAAACCACAACCAATCATCTGGTTGATTTATGTTGGGCTTATCACTGTGGACATAAGCTGTATTATTCTCCAAGAGCAGTGAAAACCATAAAATCCTTCCCTCATAAGAAGGCTATAAAATGGAATCAATGAAATGTAAGGCAATGGCCATAATGATTAACAGCAAGGGCATGAGCAGAAAGTTGCTTCTTCTGGTTAATATGTTATAAATGCTTATAAGTTGTGGATGTGTTTATTTATGTTTTTATGTGTTTGATGCTGACCACTTACATATAAAATATGATGATATGATGCTTGCCCTTCTTAATTTGAAATCATAAAACCTTGAATTGAGGCTGCTTCATTGCTATAGAAACTAGTCTGTGTTCAATATCAAAACTTCCATTTTTAGACTCTCTTTGATGTTAACCAATAGACATTTTACCCTAAAATCCTATTTTTCATAGTAATCCAAAAATTGAGGTTTATTTAACTGTTGTAATTTTAAAACTACAAGATTAAGTTTTGATTCATTTTCACAGGTTGATAATCCCGCTCACTTTCAAGATCATATCATGCATTTAAAAATATTGTTTGATGGTTGTAATGGATTCTGTTATAGATGCTGAGGAAATGGTAATGTATATAGCATACCCAGTCCTGTTAAGGATGTTTACATTCTAGTGTTGGGGAGAGAAATAAAAATGAAGCAGATGTGGTAGATTGCATTGTTTTTCCCTATTCTTCAACCTACCTTTTCTACAGAACCTTTAACAAATGTCTTTGCACTTCTTTCCTTTAGAGACAGAGGACAGATCCTTGCCCCAAGCTTGAATTTGATAACAATTTCCTATACTCTTTTTTTTTTTTTTTTTTTTGAGACAAGGTCTCACTTTGTCACCCAGGCTGGAGTGCAGTGGCACAATCTTGGCTCACTGCAACCTCCCCATTCAAGCAATTCTCCTGCCTCAGCCTGCCAAGTAGCTGGGATTACAGGCACACGCCACCAAGCCTGGCAAATTTTTGTATTTTTAGTAGAGGCTGGGTTTCACCATGTTGGCCAGGTTGGTCACGAACTCCTGACCTCAAGTGATCTGCCCACTTCGGCCTCCCAAAATGCTGGGATTATGGGATTGAGCCACCGCTCCCAGCCCTACGAGCCATTTTTGAAGTTTTGGCATCTGAACTAGGGTCCAGCTGGACTGACCACCATGCTGTCAAGGACTCTAATTTGTAAGGATGAGTTAAAGGGGATCACTTCCTAACATAGCCCACCAGTCATTGTAGCTAGTACTGATTAGGTCTGTGTACTTCCCTTTTATTCAGTAGTAACAATGTATTGCCCATCATTATTCCAGATCATTTCCCAATGACCTGCACCTGATATTCCTGTTGCTTTATTATTTCTTCTCTTCTTCACCTTACTTTTGTTCACTCTTACTTCTACTTCACCATCTTTGTGCTCTGGAAACTACTCATTTTGTTGTGAATAAACTTTCCTTAATTTACAAATATTTTTCCACATCATAAAAGCAATATAGGCATACCTCATTTTATTGTGCTTTGTTTTATTGCAATTTGCAGGTATCATTTATTTACAAATTGATGGTTTGTGACAACCCTGCGTCAAGCAAGTCTATTGGTGCCATTTCTCCCACAGCACATGCTCACTTTGTGTCTCTGTGTTACATTTTAATAATTCTCACAATTTTTCAAACTTTTTCATTATTATTATCTGTTATGATGACCTGTGATCAGCAATCTTTGATGTTACTATTGTAATTGTTATAGGGTACCATAAACTTCACCCATATAAGGAAGTCAACTTAATCCATAAATGTCGTGTGTTCTGACTGCTCTACTGACTAGATGTCCCCACCTTGTCTCTCCCTTTTCTCATAGGGACTTTCTATTCCATGAGACACAACAATATTGAAACTTGACCAATTAAAATTGCCGCTCCATTGAACACATGAATGATAAGAAAGTAAAATAGCCTTTTGGCTGATGAGGATAAATTTTTAGTGGTCTGGATAGAAGATCAAACTAGCTACAACATTCCCTTAAGCCAAAGCATATTTCAGAGCAAGTCTCTACCTCTTCAAATCTATAAAGCCTGAGAGAGACATGAAAGTTGCAGAAGAAAAGTTGGAATCTAGCAGAGATTGATTCATGCGTTTAAAGGAGAAAAGCCATCTCCATAACATAAAAGTGAAGGTGAAGTAGCAAGTGCTAATGGAGAAGCTGTAGCAAGTTGTCCAGATGAGCTAACTGACATCATTGATGAAGGTGGTTACAATAAACAGATTCTCAATGTAGATGAAACAGCCTTCTATTGGAAGAAGATGCCATTTATGACTGTCATAGCTAGAGAGGAGAAGTCAATGACCGGCTTCAAAGCTTCAAAGGACAAGTTAACTTTCTCATTAGGGACTAATGCAGCTGGTCACTTTATGGGGAAGCCAATGCTGATTTGCCACTTCAAAAACCCTAAGACTGTTAATAACTATGCTGCATTTACTCTGCTGGTGCTTTATCAACGGAACAACAAAGCCTGGATGACAGCACATCTGTTGGCAGTATAGTTTACTAAGTATTTTAAGCCCACTGTTGAGACCTACTGCTCAGAATATAAAAGATTCCTTTCAAAATAGTATTACTCATTGACAATGCACTGAGGCACCCAAGTGCCTGATGGATATGTATAAGGAAATTAATGCTATTTTCATGCCTGCTAACACAAAATCCTTTCTGTAGCCCATAAAATCAAGGAGTACTTTTGATTAAGTTTTATTATTTAAAAAAACAATTTTAAAGCTATAGCTGCCATAGATAATGATTCCTCTGATGGATCTGGGCAAAGTAATTTGAAAACCCACTGGAAAGGGTTCACCATTCTAGATACCATTAGGAGTATTTATGGTTCATGGCATGGGAGGAGATTAAAAAATATCAACATCAATAAGAGTTTTGAATAAGTTGATTCCAATCATCATGAATAATTTTGAGGGGTTCGAGACTTTGGTGGAAGAAGTTACTGCAGATGTAGTAGAAATACCAAGGAAATGATCATTAGATGTGGAGCCTGAAGAAGTGACTGAATTGCTGTCATCTCATGATAAAACTTGAATGCATGAGAAATTACTTCTAATGGATGAACAAGTGGGTCTTTTAGATGGAATATACTCCTATTGAAGATGTCATAATCTTTGCTGAAACAACAATAAAAGATTTAGAATATTACATAAATTTAGTTAATAAAGCAGTAGCAGGGTTTATGAGGATTGACTCCAATCTTAAAAGAAGTTCTAATGTTAAAAAACAAAAAGCTATCAAACAGCATTGCATGCTCTTGAGAAATGTTTCATGAAAGGAAGATTTGATCGATGCAGCAAACTTTATTACTATGTTATTTCTAAAAGTTTCCACAACAATCCAAATCTTCAGCAACCACCACCCTGGTCAGTCAGCAGCTATCAGCATCAAGGCAAGCCCCTCAGCAAAAAGATGGTGACTTACTGAAGGCTCAGATAATTGTTACTTTTTTTTTTTAAGCAATAATGTATTTTCAGTTAAGGTATATATTGTTTTTAAAGACCTACTGCTATTGCACACTTAATAGGCTACAGTATAGTGTAAATATAGCTTTTGCATGTACTGGGAAGCCAAAAAATCTGTGTGACTCACTTTATTACAATATTCATTTTATTGCAGTGGTCTGGAAATAAACCCACTATCTCCAAGGTATGCCTGTTCATGTTCAATATAAGACATTTTTAAAAATTCAGAAAACATGCTGAATAGATTTTCCAACTGGGCAAGATCTCAAATTTGGTCTCTTGTTATTCACTTTGATTATACTTGCAAACCAGCTAATTTTTTCCTGAGCTCATATCTTTCTCCTCAGTCCTTCCTGAATGAAATCATAAGTAACCAGAGCACATTCCTAGCATTTTGTTTTCCATGCTAGCCCTCCAGAGATAAAAATTCAACAGATATAGAGCCTGACTTTGAGTTATCACAGGCGATGGCTTCACTAAATATTTTGTCTCTGACTTATATCACTACCTTTCAGATTCCAAAATCAATTTAATTGCCACCTGCCCCATGACTGCAAAGCCACTGACAAATATGTTGGGTCTTTCTATGCCAGCACCAATTTCCAGAAAGCAATTTATATGTTAGTTAAGGCAATTAACATTAGCTTCTGCAACAGATTAGCCTTGAATTTTCAGTGGTTTATCACACTGAAAGTTTAGTTCTCAATCATATCATTACAAAATCATTGCAAAAGAGGCTGAATATTTTCTGTGGTTTTAGAAAGGCCTGGTCTGTATGCAGCTGACATCAGTTGTATCTGCATCTCATCAGGCTGAACCCAATCACAAGTTCCTTGGACATAATTTCAATGAGGGTGAGAAATGTAGAGGAGCATGGATGTATTTGAGATGGCAATGGTCTTCACCACATCCTGGCTTTATCCTTTTCTTCTTTTCCGTCCCTCCCTCCCTCCCTTCCTTCCTCCCTTCCTCCCTTCCTCTTTTCCTTCCTTCCTTCCTTCCTTCCTTCCTTCCTTCCTTCCTTCCTTCCTCCTTCCTTCCTTCCTTCCTTCCTTCCTTCCTTCCTTCCTTCCTTCCTCGTTTTTATTGGTGTGTATCTATAAACATACACATATATACAATATGTGTAATATATATTGTGTACATATATATGTAATAAATAACTCCAGTATGTTATATGTATTATATAAATGTAATTATATGAATGTAATTCCCTAATATATTTAAAACTATATCTGACCCTCAGTCGCCAATTGACCAGAAGTCTAGTAATCCCCATTCCAAATTGCTCAAGTATTCTAGCATTAAATGATACCAACACTTAGAAAGGATAAATGCTCAAAGTGATGGATACCCCAAATACCATGATTGACTTGATAATTTCACATGCCACGTATTAACAAACATTCACATGTACCCCATAAATATGTAAAATAGTATGTATCAATAAAATAAAACATAGTAAATCTTAAAAAAAAAAAAGAATTCTAGCATGAGACTCAAACAAAACAAAAACACCAGAATGAAGATCCAGAATCACCAATCTTTCCTTGAAACAAG
This sequence comes from Hylobates moloch, assembly GCF_009828535.3. NCBI lineage: Eukaryota > Metazoa > Chordata > Mammalia > Primates > Hylobatidae > Hylobates > Hylobates moloch. Next base: position 156,707,291 of record NW_026652280.1, read on the forward strand.
ATTATTACAAATGTAAACTAATGTCAAGTTATGAAAATCTGAAAGGCTGAACAGATTCATCTCTATACTTCAAGTGGAGTAGACCTTCAGAAAAAAATAACTGATGGAAGAGAACTCTAAATTCAGAATACGTTAAGATGACAGCCTACGTTTTAAGGAGACCATCGATGAAAGAGAAGTCAGTTATCACAAAATTCTAAGTGGCTGAAATCATAAACATAAAATATTTCAGATGACTAAGAGAAGGCACTGATATTAAAGTAGGATGTGTATGGTGCGATATTGGGATTTTTTCCTCCCATCTCTGGTCTACATTCTTGACCTCTGTAAATGAGCAAATTATGTAAGATTCAGGAAGACAGATAAAATTTTTGTTATGTGCAAACGCCAAATGATTGTGGACACGATTGCCCTGAGTACTCTGTGAAAGATTCTGAGGATCCCTAGGAGCTTAGTAGAAAAGAATAAGGACATGGAATTAGAATCTGGGCTGTATTGGAGATGTGGTGGGGAAAGGAGGAGTAGAGTGGAGGCTCCCTGCATTTTTTAAGCTCTTTCAGCCTGTATTATTCTGTAATTCCACACTTGGGCATTTTGTTCTCATGAGATTGCTAGTGTCTGGAGTCCTTTGTTATATTCTGGAAGTTCAGAGATGTATTATAACCCCTATAAGCCCGAGCATTGGCCCTGAAACTCTACACCATGGCCTGATCCAACCCTAAGCTGGAACCCACTTCAGCCTGCCACTTAGATCCCACCTCTCAAATCCTGGGAAGCTGGAGCCCACTTCCACCTGCTACTTAGATCCCACCTCTCAAATCCTGGGGTTCTCTGAGCTTCATTTTTAATTCTTATTTTGATTATCTATTCCCTTTCTTTGCCCTTCTTTCCTTGCTGACTACCTGCCTTTCTTCCTTTACTAATCAACTGTTTTCCAGTTCTTGCTATCTGCCAGGCCCTGTGTAAAATGTTGAACGTAAAATCATAACCAATGTCTCCCTCCTCAGTGGTCTTAAAATTGAGTGGAGACTGTGTTCTGGCTTTGCCCTAGCTGTCTTTGGACCTTAAGCAGGTCAATACTATACTCTTGGCTATACTTTCTTTATTCTTTCATGTATTCATTCAGCAAATATTGTCTTAGCTTGGTCTCCCTAGAAAATAGGATTGAGGCAAAAGCTATGAGTTAATGCATTACTGGGGCATGAAATCACATAAAAACTGAAGTAAGGGAGAAGGGAAGTGAGACAGAGAAGAAGGGAATAAAAAAGTGTGCATTACTGAACTGACCACAGCTTTCCACTGAAGGCAGATGAATGCTCACTCATGGAGAGCATCTTCAGAGTGACTGTGAAGTATCACATCTTTGAACAGTTTGTCCAGGGGAGAAAAGAAACAAATGTATCCACTGGCTGTCTCCTACCTTGTTCAAAGTCCATCCCAAGTGACATTGATGATTTTTTCATACTTCTAGGTCCTTTTAAGGTTGCCAAGGGGCAATCCAAGGGCTCTGTGGATCTGGTGCAACCATGTACAGTTGCAGTAGACAGTCTTCCAGATCGTTGGGTGCTCTTTCAAACCAGCAGGCAGCTTCCCCAGTAGGTCGGCTGATGACCAAGCAAACTGTGCGAGCCACTGGGAGTGCTGCTTTGAGAGGAAAGCAGGCTACAGCCTTGAGAGAAGGAGAATTAAACAAAGCAAGGAGGTTCTAAAGTGGCCCATAATCAGAATCTGATTTAACTACCAAGATAATATTGCTTCAGAGGTAAACTTTCTCTGTGCTTGTGGAGTTCACAGTTCAGTAATAAAAATGAAAAAATAAACTCGTGAATTAAAAAGTGCTAGTCTGGAGGCATAAAGTTCTATGTCTTGATGAGACTTGGGAAGACATAAAGCAGGAGACATTTGGGGTATGTTTGGTAGAGTTAACAGGCATTTTTATTTGTAAAAAGATAAACTATAATTGAATCAACATCATTCAAAACGTTTTTCACTAAATTAGGGTCTCATGGTGTGGCAGACATTGCTGATGGGTTCATTAGTTTGTACTTCAAAATCCCTAACATAGTCCTACAGGACAAAGGATGAAAAGGTAAACTGTATACTTCCCAGGATTCCTCTAGGAAGTGATCTAAGTTTTGCCATACCTATGCACCTGTGAGAAAAGTGGACATGACCAATGTGGGGAAACCATGTCTTCCAGAAATATGATAGTGGAGGTTCTACACTCCACCTCCTAGAAACACAGATTCAGAGTGCCAGGTAGTAGTGGTAGCAGTGTGGCCAACAGTAGCATTTAGTGGTATATTTGGTATCTCCTGGATGCATTATTCTAGGATCTGTACTATACGCTCTTGGCTTCTGGCCTTCCTGGAAATTTTGTAACCCATCTAACAAATATCTTTCCATTTATTCTATATAAGTGAATTCTGTGGTCTGTAACCCAGAATGCTTCTGAAGAATGCCTAAGACATGCTAAAAGTCATTTTGTGATATTATATGATCATATACATCTAGAGAGTTAGAGTTAAAAATATCTTTCTGGAAGTATTTCTTAGAGCTGATAAAGTGGTGGTTTTTAAGCTGAATCATTTTTCCAGATGCCACCCATTTTCGAGACTTTGATTAGAATTAGACATATAGGAATATTTAAGATAGTTTCAAATAGCTGTTGCTTTAAGCAATAAATATTTCCAGCCAGGTTAGTAAGAAGAAGCAACGATATAATTTATTTTTCAACAGCTTCATCATAAAGGGTCAGCAATTAGTATTGACTGTTACTGTAGGTTCAATATCTTGCAAATTTTTAATAACTTTTAAAATTTTATTGGCATTTACTGATTGTTTACATAACCATTATTTCATAAGATGTAAATTCATGGCATATGATTTTTTCTTAATCTTTTCAAAATCCATAAAATGTCAATCTGGAATAATTATAGGTAGCGCAAATAACGAATCACTTTAAGTGACAGAAGGTTTATAGCTTCTGGAATTGAGTCGTGTCATAAGATTACCCTGCTGAAGTGTTTTCTGCTCCCAGAGAATCTGCTTTGAGCCTGAAGCTGATCTTCACTTCCTGTCTGAGAGGGAGGCAACGGAAGAGCTAAACTGTCTAATTATTTGCAAACATAATTGTCCATAATTTGAAGAAAGCAAATATCATACTCTCTGAAGCTTATAGGAAAGAGAGGAAAGGTTCTTATTCACCAGTAGAACTGAAGGAGGTGAGCTTCCTTTGTCACTTCTCTTTCAAGAAAGCTTCAAACACTTCGCACCGAGGGAAAACAAAGGTGTTACACTGGTAGAAAAATAATTGCAGCATGATGCTAGGAACTACTGTGAGTGGTGACCAGCTAAGAGAATTGGTCAAGCTCAGGAAGTTCAACAAGGCATACATGTTTGGATCAGCTTATAAACTAGCTGCATTACAATCCAAGTCACTATTGAGGTCCACCAGGCTGTATGCTCTCAGTGTCTGTGAACTATCTCTGGAATCTCATAATAAATACTCCTGCTTTGCTTAAAGTAGTTCAAGTGGGTTTATTTCACTTGAAACCAAAGAGTGCTAACTAATAAAAGACTAGAGTAACCAATTCAGATATAACCTTTGAAGAAAGACATATTCTCTTTTTTAAGCATTGAGTTTCCAGCTTTGAGAGAGAGAAGAAATGGTGAAAGGGTACATTTGCCCTAAGATAAAAAATTCAGCTTCTCCAGAAAATCTGTTTGATTATCTTAGGGCTACATTGCCAATGGGTGCTCTGAGCAGTTAGAGACAAAAGTCTTTTAAGTAGCACAGGGTTCATCTCCACAATGGTCAATTAGACTGTGGAAAATAACATCTCAGAATTAATTAAACTTATGCTAAATACCTTACGTGCATTTCTGCAAAATGCAGAACAGAAGAATTCAGCAATTTGTCTCTAACAGCCAGTTGCTATTAATTAATTAATTCAGTTTAATTATTTTAAGGGTGACTGTGTATGCAGACTGCTGTGTGATCTGGTTAAGGAACCGAAACCAGACAGGTAACTTACTTTGGGAAATTTATGATTTTTGAGTCTGCATTTCTATCCTAAAATAAATCGATGCATACTTTCTTACTTCATCCCCTCACCTTCCTTGAATAAATCATGTTTTGGAGGCATAACCCTTGAATTTCGGGCAAGTAAAAAGCACGTGTGTGGTTCAGTGATCCAGGGAAAGCCGATTTCTTTTCTAAATTTGTTTTAAGAGACATCTTAAAACAAAAGCAGAGCAATACATGACTGTAAAGGAACCAGAAACAGACTCTTGAAGCTATTTTTATCTCTAAGAGCTATGACTTCATAACTCTAAGAGATAAATGTAAAAAAACAGGAAAGAAAATCTTCATGTGAATGAAGAAGAAAGGTGTCTACTGAAAATTAATATTTATAAAATATTTTTTCTATTGCTGCCTCTAAAATTTTGTCTGCACTAAAAATCTTTTTTGAATGAGAAATTCAAATTGGTAGGTTTTCTTTATATATACTAGTGCTTTTTTTGTTTTGTTTTGTTTTCTCTTCTGAATCTTTGCAAATGGGTCTAATCCAGTTCACTTCTCTAATAGGTAGATTAAATGATAATGAAATGATAGGTGCTCCAGCACTGTAACTAGTGGGTAGTTTTTATAAGTAGAGCTTTGGGGTTGGCCTGATTTCACTTCCAAAAGCTGTGCAATATTTGGCAACTAACTGGTTTCTTATTGATAGTGTAAGAATACTATTAATAATTCATGTAAAAATGCACAGAGTTTTAACCATTTTTAATTATGTTAGTTCATTTACTCACTTAGCAAGTATTTTCTGATTGAGCCCTGTGTGCCAGGTAGTATTTTAGGCTTTAGGGATGCTTCAGTGAGCAAGACAAGATCTGTTCCCTCAGAAAGCTTACTTAATATTGAGAGAGACAAATGTTAAATAGGAATAAATAAATATAAGCTGTAATAATTGGAAGTGACCTTTTACATCAAGAAAGACATTCATTTAAGTAGAGCTCCTTACCTAAATGCCATATAATATTAACAGGATATGCTGACCAGGAGGAATTACCAGGCTTAGATAACAGAATAGAAGGATCCTGACAGTCTTAACTCATGATCTTGCCCTATTAACCAACTAGATGCAGAAAAACAAACAAACAAACAAAAACAACCTTGAAGAGAACAGTGGAAGTCAAACTACTTGATGTTTCAAATGTTGTCGATTTTGAAACCTTTGTCAAAACAAGCACTCTGAGCAACAGATATTTTGGACCTATAAAGGGGAAATTGTTAATTTTTGATTTGGTAAATTTTTTGAAGTAGGTTGAGAAAAAAATACAATTCGCCAATATTTCTAAAACTGAGCACTCTTTTTTCCTCTAAAGAAATTATCAAAATAGTATTACTATAGCAATGAAAATTATTATGAATATTTATAATAATAAAAGTAATTGTAATAAAAATAGCTAACATTTATTGAAATGTTACTTTGTGTCACATTGTTGCTAAGCATAATCTCAATGAATTCTTAAAACACTATGAGTTATTCCTCATTACTATCTTCAATTTAAAGATGGGCAAATCAAGACTTACAGAAGTTCAATATCCTCCCCAGGACACATAGCTGGTAGAGGTGAATGTCAAATGCTGTTCAGTTTATTTTAGAACTCTAAGGTGCTTTGCCAAAGCCTTCTCATCTTACTGGAGGTTGTTCTTCATTACTTATTCTAGAAAATATCATTTATTTAGAATCTCAGTGTATTAAGCACCTTAAATATAGTGTCTTTCTTAATTATGTAAAAAATATGGTGATATATATTAGTCAAGCTATTGGTAGATAACAAGACATTCCAAAAGTCAGTGGCAAACAACAATAATAACTTATTTTCTTGCCCATAGGTTTGCCAGTCGGGTTGGGAGTCAGCTGATATACTTTGGATTCAGTTCTGGATGGCTCCAAGGCATGAGTCATCTAGATATGCTTTATATGGCTTTCCTTTTCTTTGTACAATTTGACTACCTTGAGTATGTGTTTCTCACGTTTGTGACAGAAACACAGGAGAGCTAGCCTTTGTTCTCATCAGGCCTAATAAAATTCCTTTGGCCTAAGTAAGTTACATGGCCAAGTCCAATATCACTGGAGTGAGGAAGTATATCTGCCCTTAGTGAGAGCAATTGTAAAGGCAAAGGACATGGATACAAGAGAGGTAAAGATTTGGTGACAATGATGCAATCTATCACAGCTAGCTATAGTATTACAGATGAGGAATTAGAGACTGACGTGGCTTATGAAACTTGATTTTAGTCAGTTTGCTCTTAACTGAAGCAGCAAGCTTTTTCTGCCTATTCTCAAAGAAGAAGAGCTTTCCAGTATTTTAAAAGATGTTAAGAAACAGAAGGAACTTGAAAGAGCTTATGGTATATGCCTCTCAATTTTATCCGTGTCCTTTGCAACAGCTACTCTTGCTCTTATCCACAGTACATGGTCAAAAAATGTATGATGATCATGAAATAGCCATCAAGGCCTCCAATTAAACCAGAAGAAATGCACAGAAATGATAGTGTTGAACGGGACGTTCTTGTGGGCTTCTGTTCTATACTAATGGAGTTTATATTAAAGGAATTTTAATAAGTAACGCACAAGTAGAGTTGGCCTTTGAGCAAAAAAATCCATAGTTTTAAGGGATTTAAGGATAGATAATTAAAATGAAATGCTAGCATTCCTTAAGTAGAATTGCTATAATAAGCAACTTAAAGCAAACCTGTTATTCTTCTCTGGTTTTACTAAGAAAAAATGAAACAAAAAAACCAAAGACAAGATAAATCATGATTATAGACTTGAGATTCTTAAATGAGGGCAAACTTGGCTCTTGATTTCTCACTCTTCTAGAGATGTAAATCTGAAGCTTATTCCAGACGGTGTTAGCTTGATGTGCTCTCAATTCAGTAAGTTTCATTACAATCAATGCCAAGAAAACCAATGTTGCAGGGCAGATACAATTATTCCACAAGTAAGAGACATCTTTTGGGTTCATTGCACTTCAAACACATAGAAATTAGTGACAATATATAGGGATGTTAACTCTTTAAAAGTGGGTGAGAAGCCAGAAGAGATGCCATCTGAAGAACGAGTCAATAACCACAACAATAAAAGTTAACGTTTATCAAGTGCTTACTATGAGACAGTTAATACTGCACTATTTGAATCTGCATGATTACATTTATTTCTAGTAATAACTGTTTATTCTTTCATACATTAAATAAATACATGGTGATCATCTATTCTTTCCCAGAATCTGTGCTAATTGCTGACAATACAATGGTGAACAAATGCAAGCATAATCCTTGTCCTTATAGAGTTTATGGTCTAACCAAATAATCACAGAAATAATTATCAGACTGTAACTGTATTAAGTGCTATACAAATGAAGTTAATGGGTAATGATACCTGGCTGAAGAGGTCAGGAAATGCTTCCCTGAGAATGTCATTGGAATTGAGATCTGAAGTACATGGATAATTTAATTATGGGGAAGAAGAACATTTGGTCAGGGGAAAGCTACATGTGTGCAAAGACTCAACAGAGAAGCTGAGGAGCTGTGACCTCCAGAGTGGAGTTTGAAGAAAGGCAGAGAAGGATGAGGCTGGAGAAGAGATGGGGGTCAGACCATGCAAGTCCTCGTTGGTGGATTAAAAGGTTTTTGTCTTTATTCTAAAAATAATGAGAAGCCATTGAAGAGCTAGAGAAGAAAGAGTCAGTGCAAGTGATATTATCATATTTTCAAACTGTGTAGCTTCTAGGTAAAGATGGGATTGGGTAGAAAATGGGAAGGCTGAATGCAGATAGACAACTTCAGTAACTACTGTAGTTATCTAAGCAATAAATGAGTAAAGCTTGGACTATTGGGATGGCGGCAGAGGAAAAGATAAACACCATAATTCAAAATTCTAAGATGAATTTAAAACATGTTTAACATCTATGAAATCAGGATGCTTCTTAAGTCTCTGTGCTGTATTTAGCCTTTCAATCGTCACTGCCTATGTGAGTGCATGAAAATTTGCAAAATGCAAAACATAATAGAACAACACTCTTAGAAAACGTACATAGCCAAAATTCTTGATGGTACAGATGACACTATTTTGTAAAAAGCCTTGGTCATTTAGGACCCTTGAGTCAAGCAGTGTATCAATTGGTGGCATTTCTTCTTTCTTAGAGGTACTGAAAATAATGGGGCATGTTACACTTGATTGGATTTTAGATTCAATGAAATGTGACAAAGATATTGGGAAGTTAAATTGTCAAAGAATATAGTTAGGTATTGACTATGGAAAATAAAAGAGAATGATGACTTTTAAGTTCCTGGCTTGTTCAAATGGTTGAATGTGGAAAAAATGGTTGAATGGGAATGCAAATCATTAAAAAAAAAGAGAGAGAGAAATATATAGGAGAGTGTAAGGATTAAAAACATGATGGCC
>NW_026652280.1:156720767-156769769 GCF_009828535.3 Hylobates moloch
AATTGTCAAAGATCATACAATTTATAGGGGGCAAGAGATAAATACCATACCAATGGTAAACAAATCAAGATAAGAGTAATTAAGAAAATTGTCAAAGATCATACAATTTATAGGGGGCAGAGATTGGATAGGTCTGATTGCAGTGCCTGATGCACCAAGACACACACAAAATAAAACTCGGAGAAAGACATCATCAAACAGTTAACCACTGATTAAGAAATGTATGGAACTGGGCTAGGCGTGGTGGCTCACGCCCACAATCCTAGCACTTTGGGAGGCCGAGGCAGGCAGATCACGAGGTCAGGGGTTCAAGACCAGCCTGACCAAGATAGTGAAACCCCATCTCTACTAAAAATACAAAATTAGCTGGGCATGGTGGCAGGCACCGCTAGTCCCAGCTACTCAGGAGACTGAGGCAGGAGAATTGCTTGAACCTGGGAGGCAGAGGTTGCATTTGAGCATCTTATGACAGGTACAGAGTAGATCGTGGCTTGCTAACCCTGTAAAAATGATTGGAAAATATAATTAGGGTGTATAGATCTGACAATCCTCAAGTAAAATTGTCCTTGTTCATCAGTTTAAGTATGAAGGATCACGCCACTGCACTCCAGCCTGAGCAACAGAGCAAGACTCCGCCTCACAAAAAAAAAAAGTATGAAACTCTATTGTACCTTATTCGATCTCACAAGTAATTACACAAATGTAAACTAAGATAAGAATGAGATACTATGTTGTCTGTCACATTATTACCAATAAAACAAGAACAAGAGCAATAAAAACAACAGCAACAAAACCCAATGAGATTACTCACAGTTACTGGGTGTGATTAGATTCTTCCATTGTCATGTCAGATATTATGGATAATTTGGGAGAAGCAAATGAACAACATATATCTAAACAATTTAAAGTGCCTATATTTTATCTCAAGATTTCTCTTAAGGATTCGGTCAAAGAAAACAATCTGAATGACATAAAGAATTTTACACATACATGGCTGGGCGCAGTGGCTCACGCCTGTAATCCCAGCACTTTGAAAGGCCGAGGCGGGCAGATCACGAGGTCAGGAGATCACCCTAGCTAGAATGGCGTGAACCCAGGAGGCGGAGCTTGCAGTGAGCGGAGTTTGCGCCCCTGCACTCCAGCCTGGGCCACAGAGCAAGACAACTGTACAATTGTTAAAATAATGTCTTTAAAATATTATAAATGTGGAAATACATTAAAAATTAACACAGAAAAAGTAATTATAGTATATATTAAATAGTAGGGTTACAAAGAAGGCTTTGACAACATAAACATGAAATAAAGAAAATTTCGTAAATTATCAGAACCTGTCAATATTGAATATAAATTTCTTTATGATGTCAAAGAAAATTAACATTTAAGAACAATAGAAATAAAAGAAATATGTGTGACAGAAAGGAACATATGGAACAAGTATATGTAAATGATTATTCACTGTAAATAGACAGGTGGTAATTTGTCATTTCCGAGCCTCAAATTCCATTGTACATTTTTTCTTTTCTTTTTCTGCTTTTTCTTCATCTTTTCCTTTTTTCTTCTTTTCTTTTCAAAGGGGCGTAGGCAGTAATGAGAGGACACTTACTTTGTTTTACTGTAGTTTTTGTTTTTGTTTTTTGTAACTACTACTCTTGGCTCATGTTCAGGATCCTAGGACCAATTTCTAATTCAGACACCCTCAACTGCCTCTCATGTCAAGAGCGAATTGAGACGATATCAATCAATGCCCAGCATAAGCACTGTCAACCCAGCAAGCTTCAGGCTGTCTGAACAGATGGGGCTTGAATCTCTGGACTCATTATTTACCTTCCAAGCCCTTCCTCTTCTCTGGCAAAACACTGGGATACTGCTATAGTGAAGCCAAATGGCCTGCATTTTTTTCACAGATTGTACATTGTTCTTTTCTTTGGCACCATGGCTTTAGCCACTTATCATCTTTATGGAACTGATTCAAAAAGATTTGTATGACTAATCCACATTTCTAAATAATCTGTTATGCTCTAATCCTTGGCAATTCTGAATTTATCCAGAATTCATGAGGAAGATGAATGTCATTGGCTTGAAAGCCATGAGAAGTGAATGCTGACTGTATTCTGCCTGTCTGAAATAAATCAGAATACATACTAATCTCTGTTTTTCCATGACTATCTTTGGTTAAAAAGAGAAAGGATAGTTGAATTAAACTATCGAGCATCTTATGACGTGTACAGAGTAGATCGTGGCTTGCTAACACCACAAAAATGATTGGAAAATATAATTAGCGTGTATAGATCTGACAATCATCAAGTAAAATTGTTCTTGTTAATTATGAAATGACCATTTCTTAAGAATTTTATTTCCCTCACTTCTGAAGTCAGTGCAGTGCTGTTCTCCCTGAAATAAAAATAGAATAACTGAGCTCTGAATACTATTAATAGAGGCATACCAAGAAGAAAAATAACGGACTCAAAAGAGGCTGATTTTCATAAAAATTTTTTTCATAGTTTACCTGACATATCTGGAAGACAGCATGCTAAAAATTGGGAATGTCATACCAAGGAATCTTATATATTACAAGTCACAAACCATTGACAGACAGACTGAATTCAACTTGCAGATGGCTTTTGCATATCATAAGGTTCATTTTCATTGTTTTTTTTTTAAGTTATCATAATAAAAACTTACAAAATTTCAAATAAAATTTAAACCATTCTGTCATGGAAACCACATTTAACCCACATTAAGATTTGTCTATTATAAAGTCTCTAAGATCCTATAATATGTATAAATTAATAAAAATCTTTTTTCACATATCAGTTTTTAGATTTAAAAAATTATTTTCCACTATTTTTCCATTATATTGTCATTTTTCCTCTTAAGTATATATCCCTCCAAATTATTTTTGTTTATTGTGTATGTCTAATTCCTTAAGATAAATACCAAGTTCTTTTATTTTACATCTTGTTTGGAAATCAAAGGCACTCAAGGCTATCCATTTTCTCAAGTGTATTTCTTATATGTTTTGATATAAGATATTCTCCTTTTCTTTCTCGCTCATAATTCTTAATATCAGTTTTGATTTTTCTTTTTAATCTAAGTTATTTATTAGCATCTTTCAAACTGCTAGGATTCTTTAACACCCTTAAATTATTTATTTCTAATTTGATTGGTTCAAAATCAGGAAATACGCCCTGAAAAAAAAAGTCAAAATATTTTTAAAACTATAATTTTTTAATGAAGACAAACATCAAATAAAATTCTGAATATTCTTTGTTCGATGGCTATAATATAATATAATATAATATATTATACTATATATTCCTTAAATCAAACTTATTGATTTCACCATGAAAGTCTTCTGTTATAAACACCAAAAGCAATGGCAACAAAAGCCAAAATTGACAAATGGGATCTCATTAAACTAAAGAGCTTCTGCACAGCAAAAGAAACTACCATCAGAGTGAACAGGCAACCTACAGAATGGGAGAACATTTTTGCAACCTACTCATCTGACAAAGGGCTAATATACAGAATCCACAATGAACTCAAATTTACAAGAAAAAAACAAACAACCCCATCAAAAAGTGGGCGAAGGACACGAACAGACACTTCTCAAAAGAAGACATCTATGCAGCCAAAAAACACATGAAAAAATGCTCATCATCACTGACCATCAGAGAAATGCAAATCAAAACCACAGTGAGATACCATCTCACACCAGTTAGAATGGCCATCATTAAAAAGTCAGGAAACAACAGGTGCTGGAGAGGATGTGGAGAATAGGAACACTTTTACACTGTTGGTGGGACTGTAAACTAGTTCAACCATTGTGGAAGTCAGTGTGGCGATTCCTCAGGGATCTAGAACTAGAAATACCATTTGACCCAGCCATCTCATTACTGGATATATACCCAAAGGACTATAAATCATGCTGCTATAAAGACACGTGCACACGTATGTTTATTGTGCCACTATTCACAATAGCAAAGACTTGGAACCAACCCAAATGTCCAACAACAATAGACTGGATTAAGAAAATGTGGCGGCCGGGTGCGGTGGCTCACGCTTGTAATCCCAGCACTTTGGGAGGCCGGTCCTTTGTGGGGACATGGATGAAACTGGAAAACATCATTCTCAGTAAACTATCACAAGGACAAAAAACCAAACACTGCATGTTCTCACTCATAGGTGGGAATTGAACAATGAGAACTCATGGACACAGGAAGGGGAACATCACACTCCGGGGACTGTTGTGGGATGGGGGTAGGGGGGAGGGATAGCATTAGGAGATATACCTAATGCTAAATGACGAGTTAATGGGTGCAGCACACCAACGTGGCACATGGATACATATGTAACAAACCTGCACATTGTGCACATGTACCCTAAAACCTGAAGTATAATAATAAAAAATAAAAAAAAGAAAGTCTTCTGTTATAAATTCACAATTTTTAAAAATTTTACATTTTTAACAGTGTTTCCTTAGGTAGTAGGTACCATATTGTTTGAAATACATGGTTTATGGCTTTTAGGCCATCATATTGAATTTTGCTTCTTATCATTACACAATGATCTATCTTAGCCATTTTTGTCCTTGCAACATTAAATGCCACCATTTCTGGCATTATTATTTCCATTATGGTTATCTATTTATAGCAATTCCTTAGTATCTCTATGCCTAGCTATACTAGTTAGGACACAGTTTGGGCTCCTCTAAAAATAGAGAGTTATTTTCTTTTTTTTTTTTTTTTTTTTTTTTTGAGACGGAGTCTCACTCTGTCGCCCAGTCTGGAGTGCAGTGGCGCAATCTCGGCTCACTGCAAGCTCCGCCTCCCGGGTTCACACCATTCTCCTGCCTCAGCCTCTCTGAGTAGCTGGGACTACAGGCGCCCGCCACCACGCCCGGCTAATTTTTTGTATTTTTAGTAGAGACGGGGTTTCACCGTGGTCTCGATCTCCTGACCTCTTGATCTGCCCGCCTCGGCCTCCCAAAGTGCTGGGATTACAAGCGTGAGCCACCGCGCCCGGCCTAAAAATAGACAGTTATTTTCATCTCACAAATATGAAGGTGAGTGGCCTGCAGTTTAGTTGATAGCTCAATGTTAAAGCCCGGGGCATCTGTCTTCTCAATTCAGAGTCCATCTTGCATTCAGAAACAGTTCATCTTCTTCTATCACATCCACATTTCAGCTCACAGGATGGGAAAAAAAACAAATGGGTAGATAGGACCCTCACTTTCAAGGGAATGACTTGCAAGGTGAAAACATCACTGTCTTTTTTATCCATTAGCCAATAGTTTATATTTTAACATTTGCTTATTTTTGTTGATTTAGCTAAGCAATTGAATTATTTTACACCATGGAATACTATGCAGCCATAAAAATGGATGAGTTCATGTCCTTTGTAGGGACATGGATGAAGCCGGAAACCATCATTCTGAACAAACTATCGCAAGGACAGAAAACCAAACACCGCATGTTCTCACTCACAGGTGGGAATTGAACAATGAGAACACTTGGACACAGGAAGGGGAACATCACACACTGGGGCCTGTTGTGGGGTGGGGGGAGTGGGGAAGGATAGCATTAGGAGATATACCTAATGTAAATGGCTAGTTAATGGGTGCAGCACACCAACATGGCACATGTATGCATATGTAACAAACCTGCACGTTGTGCACAAGTACCCTAGAACTTAAAGTATAATTTAAAAAAATTATTTTCCCCTTGGATAATTTACAAGTTATGCTATATATTTCTACTCCTTTTTTAGGTACATAACCTCTAAAATATAAGCTTAAAAAAATTTGCTTAATTCCTACACAAAGATGCTCTTTTGTAATAAAAAAATATGTTTCTGCCCAAAGAGAGACCTGGCCTTTGCATCCAGTTTCTTTGGGGTAACCTGAAAACCCTTGTAATTTCTCAATAATAGAAATGACTTTGTTATTCAGTGTCTCTTTTGACTACATTTAATCATTTATGCTAATGAGATGACTTCTGTCAGGCCCCTTAGACAGTGTATGCAAATAAGATGGCTCAGGATAGGGGCTGGCCACACTAGAAAGAGCAACCATGTGATGAGAGGTCTGGCACGTGGAGCCACATAACATCAGCCCATTCCCCTCCAGGGAAGGGTGGTAGTAGTGGAGACTCAGTCCAACCACATGAACAGCAACACACTCAGCCTACCTCGCTGATCAAGCCTCAGGCTTGAAACTCTGGACACCAAAGCTGCGGTGAGCTGCTTGGGTTGCCAATACCCTCTGTGTGTATCTCCATACATCAACTCTGGCAGGATAACACATCCCTGAGAACATGGACTCTTTGTGTTCAGAACACTTGCAGTCTTCATTTCTGCCCTATGTGTCCTTTCCTATGGCTGGTTCTGATTTGTATCCTTTTGCTATAATAAAACTGCAGTCTTAAGTACAGTGCTTTCCTGAGTTTCATGAGTTTTTCTAGCAAATCATCAAACATGAAGAAGTCCATGGAGACCCTCAAATTTGTAGCAAATTGGTCTGAAGTGAGGATGGCTCTCAGGACACCTGAATTTGTGGCTGGTGTCAGAAGTCTGGGCAGATTGAGAAGACGTATAGGACTGTGCCTTAACTGTGAATTTGCCTAATTCTCTGTAATCTATTTCACTGCTTCTCCTCCACTCTCCTTAATAAACTAAGACCATAAGAACAATTTCACTACTCTCTCTCTCTTATACTATCTCTCCCTCCAAATGAAGTGATTAAAATGGTTTGCACCCCCTCTTTTTCCTACTCTTACCTCAATTCTTTCTGACAAAGTTTATTACTCTTATTTCTGAATTATTATTAGAATTTATCTGGAATGTGTTTCCTGTATTTCAGGAACCTTTATTTAATATTACATTGCTATTTCCAAATGATCTTTCACTACTCATTTTCATTTAACTGTAAGCTTTATGCTCATCATTTGTTTCCTTCCCAATTCATTTTTATTTTCTGTCTTGAGTTCTTGTTTCTCCTAGTATTTGTTT
The DNA here is from genome assembly GCF_009828535.3 of Hylobates moloch. Taxonomy (NCBI): domain Eukaryota; kingdom Metazoa; phylum Chordata; class Mammalia; order Primates; family Hylobatidae; genus Hylobates; species Hylobates moloch. The sequence goes on from NW_026652280.1 coordinate 156,727,776, forward strand.
AATAATTCAAGTTTTTCAACATTTTTCTCTAATGTGGTATAAGAGTAGAGGTCATTCATTCCCATTTCCCTAGGAAGTACTATTGCTTTGGTGTGGATTATTGATAGTGTCATCTTTCACATTCAGTTAGAATGATAAATTATATGCCAGTCCAATTTTCCTAGAAAGTCCTAGTTTATGCTTGTTGCTGTGGTATAATCATTAAGAGTGCCATTTTTCACTATCAGTTGGAATGGTAAATTATATATTATTGCCCTATGTAAGGGGACACACATTTTAAATTCTCAATTATCTCTGTATGTATGTATGTATGTATGTATCTATCTATCCTATCTATCTATCTATCTATCTATCTATCTATCTATCTATCTATCATCTATCTATCTATCTATCTATCCATCTAATATCTGTCTATCTTGCTCTTACATGTTAATACATTGACCAGGTATAGGTTTCTGGAGTTTTAACTCTTACGTATTACTCATTTGTATTTAATTCCACCATTTTATAGTTTATTTTACTTTTGTAAGTACTTTGATTTTTCTTTTTGAGCCTTTAAGAGCTGCTTCCCTTTATCTTTAAACTTAGAAATTTTTATGCCTAAGTCCATGGTCTTTTTTATCACTCATCCCAGGAAATCAGTACATCTTTTAAATTTATAAAATTAAATCTTCTGTTATCCCAGGGATATTTTTGTTGAACGAATGTTAAATTAGCGTAACCCCTACATCTGTTCCTCTTTCTTATTCTGGAAATTCTATTATTGGCATGTTATATCCCGGATCTATCCTTAGAGTCTTTATCTTTTTCATCAATATCTCCATTGAACAATGTTTGCTCTAAGTTGTCTTTGATCTTGTAGGATGCTCATTCAGTTCTCAACCAAGGCCATACTTTCTTTGGTTTACTTATCAAATTGTTTAGTTTGGAATCATGTTTTTTTAATTTTTTTTAATTTAAAAAAGTTATTTCTATGAGTCTTCATTTGAATCTTATTAAGTGTTCATAATATTTTTCTATTCAAGTTGACATTTTTTTCCTCCAACAGCTATTTTTTTCTGTCTGCAGCTGTGAGAACTCCTTTAATATGCTATGACTTTTTTTTTTTTTTTTGACTGAGCACAGGGGACTTTATTGATGGTACACGACAAGGTGGGGCTCCCTCAGCCCCTCCCTTTCCAGGAGGTCTGAATGGAAGCTGTGAGGAAGGGAGATTCTCGGTGTGGTGGGGGACTGAGTGTGACAGGGACTCCCCAGCAGTGAGCCTTTTTCCTCCCGTGCTCTTGCTGGGGCTGGTGGTCTGGGGGTCTTACTCCTTGGAGGCCATGTGGGCCATGAGGTCCACCACTCTGTTGCTATGACTTTTCTTTGTCACCTTTCTAAAGCCAATTTCTGGTCTTTGAAATTTCCCAACTAGTAATAGACTCACAAATAATGGGAGGCCAAACATGTTCTACCTCTGTGAGTGCACAGCACACAGCAGAGGTCCTAGATGATGGAGCTCTGAATGGTCAAGAAAGGGGATTCTTGCACATCCTCCTAAACTGTAAGTTTAATAAGCCTCTTATATCTACCTCCAAAGTCCAGTCTCACTGTGCTCCACATTATTGATACTGTGGAAAGGATGACTGGAAATTGAGAGAAGGAAGTAGGCTTACAGTGCAAAGAAGGGCTCTGGTCCACTTACTGCTCCAGTTGCATGACAGGAAAAAGCAGAAAAGAGAACCCACCATGACCATGCCCACTACCAAATGTGGCTTGTCATCATGCTGTACCTGACCAATCAGATAAATGACACTCTTCCCTCAAGAATAATGAGAAAGGAGGCAGGACAATGAAGCCATCCCTGGGACTGGGAGAATAGAGTAAGCTTTCTTTCCCTCTAAAGAGCCATCCCAGGTGCTAGAGGTGATGAAAGACATGAAGAGAAATAAAATATAACATTTGTCATCAGAGAGCTCAATGACTAGTAGATAAATCAGGAAGGTAATCCAGACAAATAGAAACATAATGGAAGTTTGTCCAAAATGATATGTGACCCAGAAAAGAGTATCATAAAATCTACTGGATAGGCTTTATAATTATCTCCCTGAGCAGGTAATGTTAAAGTAGACATTCAAGGTCATCTCGAAAGATTAGGAGTTTACCAGGTGCAAAAAAGTTTACCTTATGCATAGACGCAAGCTGTGCTAAAGAATCAAGACATAAAATAGCATAAGAACTCCTTATGTAACTAGAGTTCCAGATCCGAGTTTTACAGCATTGAGACATTAGGCTGAATAAGCAATAAGAATCAGAAAATGAAAGTCCTAAGAAGTCTTCTATATCATGCTAAGGAGGTCTGAGTTTTGTCCTACAGGTGATAAGGCAAGTTCGTCACTTTTAATTTATCTTGGCCCATCTTCCCCAATAGGTTTTAAGAGAGGATAATAATATTAGGAAGTCAGAAAGTCTTGAAAAAGGAAAAATAAGAAAAGTTTATTAGACTCTATTATAAAATGCCAAAAATATGATAGTACCACCTACTTACCACCTACTCCATCCATACAGCTCCTGGGACTTACTGACACAGTAATTAGCAATCAAGGTTATAAGGCCAAATCAAAGTTTCTAAATTCCTATTACAGACCTGATTTCAAACACACAAAGCAGCATAAAAATAATAATAAAAAAAAAGATTCGGGCTGCACAATTGGATAATTATTTCCTGCTATTAACAAAAACTCAGTATCAAAATAATAGTGCCAGTTTGGAAGGCACAACAAGAAAGATAAAAAATGGTGGTAATTGGAGCATCAAACCATTTAACGTGAAAAACCACAGGAAAATTACTTTGTGTCTTTAATTTCAATAACAGTGCAACTTGATTTTTTTACTCAAAATTGCATATACAATAACAGTTAAAGAATTCTTTTCCTTTGAGATGATGCCTATGATAACTATAGGCATTCTCAAAGGCATGGTAACAATGACTTTCAAGTCTGTGAGGTTCAGAATGAATTTATCCAGTTTTCTTGAAACAATAATAAAAGGTATTGAAGACTGTGGGGCATGTACCCTATGAGGAGGAAAAATTCAATCTATTAGCATTTGATTTGAGTGTTATTTTCTATGGCTATGTTTTGTTTTCTTATTTCCACCATATGTTTATTATATTATAAATAAATAGTCTTTAGTAAAATTTAATTAGCTGGTATTTGTAAAGCTGTCTAAAGATGGGCTTTGTATAATTGCTAAGCACTTGTTTTATTACCAAGTTTCAATATTTTCTTTGTGTTGGCTGCATAAAAGTAACATTAATTTTTAAAACTGCAGTAGGAATCTCTCATTCTCCATAGCTGTATAGAAAAAAATAAGGGTGCTGCAGAGGTTTCTGAAGCAACACTCTTAAGGAATTAATTTCTAGCTTACACAATTATGTTCAGAATTCAGATACTTATCCAGAGCATCTTAAAGGTCCTGCAAAAACCATGCTCTAGTCACTGAGTCAGTGTCATCAATATTAGCACACAGGTAAACTCAGGTTTCAGAGAACAGCATTCAGGAAGAAATGATGCACAGTGTTGAGAAGATACACAGCGTGATTGAGTACTAGGATAATCTGGTCATAGATAAAAGTAGCCACCAGAAAAATCTATGGGGGCTAGTGTTTGCTAAGCTGCATAACTTAGCTGTCAGTTTATAAATAAAACACACCATATATTGTTCCTCAATTCTGCTCCTCACACAGACGTTTATTAGATTCCTATTTATTAGCAATGCTGGCACGGAATGGATTCGTACCACCTGTTGTCTACATTGGAAAAAATTCCACATCTATGTCCTTTGGGTGTTCCAACCACTTAAGTTCATTTTGAAGAAGATACAGCAAAATTCCTGAGACAAGGACTCCATCTGGCATTATGCAATCCAGAAATCCTCCCCAAATTAATAAGTAGACATGGAACCAGCTGGGGTATCAAGATCACAGATCCCATCCCAGAGGAGTCCACAGAACAAGCAAGCTAGTAGTCAAATTGCATGTCTTGAATATCTTCACTTTTATAAATGAGATCCCTTTTAAAAATAAATTATGATATTTAATAAGATTAATTTTATTAATTAAACCTTATTTTTTGCACCTACTGTTCATTTAGTAAAGTATCAGTTATTGATTATGTAATAACAGCAGGAATGGCAGAAGCCAGGCCCTTTATCACATTGCTAGCAGACTACCCTTAGACCCTAAAGTCCTGATAGTATCACCTAATCACATCTAGAGCTAGAATATAAATAACCATCACACACCTACTATCACAATAACAGTACTGTAGTGTTTTAAAGCAAATTTTAGGCATTATAACAGGTGTGCTGGGAAGCATATAGGATTTTGAAAAAAGGTCCCCTTAGCAAATAGTTGCTAAAGGTATTTGAGGTTTCAAAAGTTATTTAACTTTTGTAGTCTCAATATATTCATCCGTAAAGAAACGAAAGTAGTAATACATATTGCATAAGATTGTAGTGAGAATTAATTGAATTTTTGAAAAGTGCTTTATAAATGATAAAGCCTTACTTTAGGTTTTATAAAGGTTAAATGATCCTTAAAGGCAGCTGGAAGTACAATTGTAGGCAGAGATGAGGGATTTTCTTAGTCTTATTTTATGCCAGGTATTTCGCTAGTTGCTTCATTGAGAAGATAAAAATATATAATCCCTATAATCTTTCATGTCAAAATAGAAAACCTCTAAGTTCCATATTCCTTAATTCAGTCCTATCTAATAAAAATTATGCTTATACCAGAGATCTTAATAAGAGATCTCATTAGCAAATGTTAATGAAAAATTGGTGGAATACTGTGGACTCAGATACATTGCAGGAAGCAAAATTCTGGACTGCTCACTGATAAAGACAAAATTTAGGAATGTTTAGAAAGCATTTAACCTAGAGTTATTATGAAAATACGCCCTGTTTCTTGTTAGATTAAGATTTGTATCAGATTTATACCTGTTCTGTAGCTCCTCATCATAAAATGTCTTGGTTGTTTTTAAAGAATTTCCTTGAAGGCATGTAGACTTCAAAAGCTGAAAAATCTCCTCCTATGGAAATTAACTATTGATTATAAGGTTAAACATTGTTTTTTCATGGAAAAAGTCTATTATAATTAACAATTGTTTTCTGCCCTCCCTGGGGGAGGATTATAATTTATAACCTTCTGATGACAGAATAGACCAATGAAATGAGAATTAAAATGACAAATTCCAGTTCAAACAGAAGCTTTTTGAGCAAGTAGGCAGTTTCCCTTTGTTATGAATTTGCCAATGTTTTATATATGAATGTTTCACCAGCCTGAGGCCCAGAGAAAAGACAATACAGAGAAGAGCCATAAGTACCCTATGATGTTCCCACAGCATCAGTGAGAAAAATCCCTGCTTTTGTAGACCACTGAGATTTTAGAGTCATTTGTCACTGTGGCCTATCCTGACCTGTCCTTACCTACAATCTATAATTTCATTTGTATATAAAAGGTTTAAAATTCCACTGTCACTTTGTTAATCAGAAAGTATCATATTCTGTATCTGGCTTTCTTCCTTTAGGCCACAGAGTGACTAAAACATTACATTGGAAAAATAATATGATGATTTATTTTCTTCAACAGCAGGTCTACCTGGATCCAATTTAATTTGGTAGATTTCTTGTACCCTATGTGAAAACGGAGAAGAAATATCCCTGGCAGTAGGAAAGTACTAATACTTCCCTGGAAAATCCCAGGGATGCAGTAGTCACTCTACATATTTGTGAAATAAGTGGATAAAATGTGATACCAATGAATTCAAGTAACAGTGACATGAAAACTGTTTTTTTTTTTTTCCCTACAATATTAGGCAGCTCTTGTAAAGTTATTGTGTAAGAAACAACTCCCAAAGTTTAATGATTTAAAAAATAATAATGAATTTTCTTATGCATATGTCTGTGGATCAGAGTCTAACAGGGCTCTACTTCAAACTATAGGTCCAGTTTCGGTCTTCTCTGCATACTTCTCATTCTGAAACAGAGACTATTCAGAGCATTCTCTCCTAATATCAAACAAGGGAAGCATAAGAGGGTAAACCAAATCATACAACTGTAGCTTCTGGCTGCAAACCAGTGCACATTCCATCACCCAAAGCAAGGCACATCGCCCAGCTCAAAGTCAGTAAGGAGACATATTCTCTATCTACTCTACTGCAAGGCACATGGCAAAGTGTATGGACCTAAAGTTCTGTTACAAGGAAAGTATAAAGAGTTAGGACAAAAATACTATCTAACATATTTATCCCAAATGACATATTTTTTTCATGGAAATTTAAAAGCAACAACAAACAGCAGAAATATCCTCTACTGTATTAGTTTTCTCTGTTGAGAATTCTATAATCCATCCAATTGACTGGTATCATGACAAGCTAAGCCAGAAACCTTGAGACTAGTCCACTAAGAGTTGCCTAAATTCAATCGTTGTAATAGGTTGAAATTTTGAAATTGACTAATACTGACATAGGAGTTTCAGTTGGGAATAAATAATCTTCTTAAAATACTTAATTCAAAACTCAAGAAATATTTGGGAACTTTTAAAATGCATTTTGAACAAGGCTTTGAAATCATACTATGTATTATAACTATAATTTATATATTAGTGAATATGTATGACTTAATGGTTAATTCTATGTGTCAACTTTGCTAAGCCATGGAACACAGATATCCAATCAAATGCCAGTCTGGACGTTCTTATGGAGGTACTTTTTAGGTAAGTTTATCACTTAAGTCAATAGCCTTTGAGTAAAGCAGATTACTTTCCATAATGTAGATGGACCTTATCCAATCTGTTGCAGGCCTCAAGAGAAAAAGACTGAGATCCTCAGAGGAAGAGGGAATTCTGCCTCCAAAGTGTCTTTGAACTCTAGCTGCAACATTGTATCTTTCCTGGGTCTCAGCCTGCGAGCCTGTCCTGCAGATTTTATACTTACCAGGCCCCCACAATCACATGAACCAATTCCTTAAAATGAGGAATTCCTAAAGTAAGGCTTTCTCTTTGTATATTCACATACCTTATTGGTTCTATTCCTCTGGAGAACCCTTAATAACCCAATGGCCAACATTATTTATGAATGACAGAAAAATTGTGAAATAGAAGTTAACTACAAATGTAATGAAGTTATAGAATGGTTAATGCTTATAAAAGATTTTTCATTTTAAACATAAAGAAGTAAATTATCCACTTTTAATTAATTGACAATCATAAAAATTAGATGAAAAATACAGATAGAGCATAATCATAAATTCTTCATAAAATTCTTTGAATTATAGAAGAATATTTTTAAATAGATTAAATACAGAATATCAATGGAATAAAATGAAAAATCTTCTGTTCTATTAACAGAAAATCTGAGGACCACCCGAAAAGCAAAATAAAAATATAATAGACTGTGACTAGAAACCAAATAATGTCACAAATATGAGGAAAATTGGAATCTAAGTTCAAACAATTATAAATGACTCTCAAGACTCAGAGTCAGGTTGCTCAAAAAGCCAGAGAGGATCCTAGAGAAATCACCTGAAAACAACTATATACTTTTTAAAACTTAACATTTCCTCTTTCTTCCTAGTGTGGGCATGGGGCTCATAAAGAAGAGCAGAGCAAAGCTTCAGTCAACTTCAGATTGCGACGAGTTACGGTGAAGGTGCAGGGCGGGCATAGGGTTGGAAAGCAAAGAAAGGTGGCCCTGACAGAAAGAAAATAATCTAAAGTGCTTCAGAGCCAAGGCAAACCTCCTTATTCTGGCAATTGGTGGAAGTGTAGGGTAAGGTTCTCAGTCTTTCCATGACTATTTTCCCCAACACACCTTAAAGTGAAGCTTGCCTGTTGCACTTCCCATGAAAATAGAAATGCCGCAGCCAGCCCAAGCAGTTAGAAGAGAGGAATGTTGGTGATAGGCAGACTTAGAACTCTGCAAATAAAATGCCTTTCATTGCCTTTACTAATCTACCTAGTCCTTCATTCCTAAATCAGATTGGCAGACAAGTGCCACTAGACTTTTAAAGAAAAGCAATAGGCTAGGTGCAGTGGCTGGTACCTGTAATCCCAGAACTTTGGGAGGCTGAGGCGGGCGGATCACCTGAGGTCAAGAGTTTGAGATCAACCTGGCCAACATGGCAAAACTCCATCTCTACTAAAAATACAAAAATTAGCTGAGCATGGTGGTGCATGCCGGTAGTCCCAGCTACTTGGGAGGCTGAGGCAGGAGAATCGCTTGAATCCAGGAGGCGGAGGTTGCAGTGAGCCGAGATCACACCTCTGCACTCCAGCCTGGGTGACAGAGTGAGACTCCATCTCAAACAAACAAACAAAAAGAATAAAAAGAAAAAAAATAAACTAAAATAGAGTGACCAAGATAAATAAGAAGAGTTGATTTTGGAAAAAAATAAAATTCAAGAGAAAACAGAAATTTTCATAATAATTTAATTAACAGCTTCAGAGGAAAACTAAATATGATTAACAATTTTCATTGCAATTGCAATGATAAGTATAAAGTGTCTGTGCTATAGAATAAATTGCTAAAATAAAAACAGCAACTAAAATTAGAAATAAAAATTAGAAGAAAGATTAAATAGAAAAAGGAAATGGCTAAATAACAAATTAATGATCTGAAAAATAAATCCTATTAAGTCACAATTAATAAAGAGCAACATGACAACAAAATTTAAAGTGTAAATAAATGAAGCTTCACAGAGAGCAATCCAAGATACCCATTTTCCATCTAAAGGGAGTTCCAAATGAAAGAAGTCAGATAATCAAAGAAAGGAAATAATAGAAAACCCTTCCACTGAGCTAAAAACAACATCAAATCTTATGTTTAAATTGTCACTGGGTGCCAAATAACATGAATCTTAAAAAAAAAATAGACATATTCTGATTTACCTAAGAACTCAAGGAATAAAGAAAAAAAATTCTAAAATCTACCCTTAAAATAATCAAATTACAAAAACTTTTAAAGAGATTTGTGTTAGATTTCTCAAGGGTGCCTATATTCTAGAATGGTTGGAGTAATATCTTCAATCTTTTGAAAAAAAAAAAAAAACCTCGAAAATACTTTTGAAACAAGCATTCTATACTTAGCCAACATTTTGGTCAACAGATGAGCAAATTATTACCTATTAAGACATAATTGAAGAATTTCTGCAGCAAAGTGAAATATAATCAAGAAAAAAACGTGAAATTTAAGAGAGGATGCAAAGTGAAAACTCCAACAAAAACAGTGAAGTTTTAATAAATGTTTATGTGCAGTATCAATGATAACACATGAATCTGAAGTCCAAGATGATTGTTACATAGAAAATTGTGCAGAGGCAGATGGAAGAGAAATTTCCCATTAAGTATAACTGCAAAGACTCAGATTGGATTTTGATCAGATAGAGAATACAAATATTAATTAACCCTAAACGTTGTTGAATAAAAGATTAAGCTTCAAAATCAAAAGTAATTATTAGAAACCTAGAAATATAATGTATAATTTTAAAAAGTTGACTCAACAACACTTCAAAAACCTGAATTAAATAATAACCATAAAAATATGAAAAGATATCCTAGGATCTGCCTACACAAACGTTAGGCTCAGAAATTTTACGAGCAATTTGTAGCAAACTTTTAGGATCAGATAATGTTTGTATTATAATTTTTAAGTCCCTGCCCCCAATTTCTTTGTGGTATTTATTTAACAACTTCTATGACAGTAAGAAATGAAACTATAAAGACCTAAGAGTAAATTAATGCAAAATAAAGGGATTTCCAAGAGATTAAATGGTAGAACTCTCGAAATTGAGATCAGTGCAATATGCACATAAGGGAAAGGTAGAAGTTACAAATGATTCCCAGTTCTAATGATAATTGTTGGATGCCGTTTACTTAGAAAACACAGGAAAGGAGTGTTTTGGGTAGATAGAAGGGAGATGTTAAATTCTAGTTAAATATGATAAATACTAGAATCAAGGAATATGACACTTGAAGGCTCTGATCATTAACACCAAATCTCATATTACCAAGGCTATTGCTAAGTTACTCCATCTGTAACGCACAGCCCTCCTGAGTAAGAAGTCAGTTAATGTGGCAGCAACAACTTTCATATTTATTTTCACTCCTGTGCCTAGCACAGAAGGAGCTATGGTTCAACAGAGACACACTGATGTGTTACTGACTAACCTTAGATTTTACAACTCACTGTCAGAGTCATTTAATACTTGAATATTTTGTATGTACACAGCCTAACTGGTCATGTCTGTTCTTAGAAAAGTATTTACTTTTGCATACATACATTTTTGCAGATATATGCTACAAATAAATACATTTCAATACTCCACAACTGTTATAATCAAAAGAGAGACAAAATGCCAATATGTCCCAACATCAACTTTTCAGAGTATATAAAAGGTTGGAAAGTTTCTCAAGTAATATTGCAAAACAAGCATGAGTATTAACAACAAAAATGGACAAGAAATAATGTATTCTGATCAAGAAGGGCTTCTTTCCAAGGAATACAAAGAGAGTTCTAAATTAAGAAAATTATAATATGTATCACTGCATTCATGAATTAAAAAAACTAACAGATGAAAAAAACATTTGATGTAATATTTGTTTAAAAAATATATTAGCAAATAGCAAAAGAAGAAAACTTTATTTATTTGATAATATCTGTGTATCAGAATCTCCCAGCAAAACTTAAGGGTAAATAGTTTTTAAAATTACATTGAACTCAGGAACAAATTATAGATGTTAACTGTCTTAGTTCAGGCTACTATAACAAGAATACAAGAGACTGGGTGGTTTAAACAAGAAATATTTCTTTTCTCACAATTCTGGAGGCTTGGACATGCAAGATCAGAGTGCTAGCATGATCAGATTTTTGTGAGGGCCCACTTCCTGGTTTCTCCAAATGGTGAACAAAAAACAAGCTCTCCTGTGTCTCTTCTTATAAGGACACTAATCTCATTCATGAGAGCTTCAATCTCATGACCTAATTACCCCACAAAGGCCCCACTTCCAAATATCATTTCATGAGGAATCAGGCTTCAACTTAGGAATTTTTGGGGGAACACAAACATTTAGTTTTCTGCACCAATTGTCACTGTCATTTATCATTGTCTTTCTGGATATCCTAGACAATGAAGTAAATCAGAAAAAATAAATAAAAAGCACATATATTTGAGAAAGCTAAATAAACTTTAAGGATTTACAAATGATATGTGTCTCTAAAAAAAAAGAATCTGGGAGAATTGACTTGAAAATTTCTTAAAATTAATAACTGGCTTTTATTATCATTGCTGGATATAGAAGATCCATACAAAAAATCAATACAACAGATTAATACAAGAAACCCCCACTACTTTATACAACAGAAATAAACAATAAGAAAAAGTAAAGGGAAAATATCACTTGAATTAGCAACAAAAACTTAAAATGTCTAGTAATGTACCTAGCATACTTAGTACACCAAAGGACATAAAAGAAGACTAAAGTAAATAGACATACAAAATTCACGAATGGAAAAAGTAAATATTATGCCACATCTATAAATGTTCCTACGTTAAAAAACAAATTCACTATTGTCCCAAACATGATGCTGACCAAATTCTTAGTCAACTATGACAAGCTAATTCTACAATTTATTAAAAAAGAAAGAAAGGAAAGGGAAAAAGAAAGAAAAGAAACATAAATAGAGATAGTAAATACATTTTTTGGAAAAGAGAAAAAATGAGACTTTTTGTTTTTGTTTTTGTTTTTTGAGACGGAGTCTTGCTCTGTTGCCCAGGCTGGAGTGAAGTGGCCTGATCTCGGCTCACTGCAAGCTCCACCTCCCGGGTTCATGCCATTCTCCTGCCTCAGCCTCCCAAGTAGCTGGGAGTACAGGTGCCGGCCACCATGCCCGGCTAATTTTTTACATTTTTAGTAGAGACGGGGTTTCACCTGTGTTAGCCAGTATGGTCTCCATCTCCTGACCTCGTGATCCACGCCTTGGCCTCCCAAAGTGCTGGGATTACAGGCGTGAGCCACCTCACCTGGCCAAAAATGAAACTTTTTAAAATCTGTACCTAACCTTTCATGTAACAAGCAGATCCATATTTATGTGTACCTGGAGTTATCTAAGCTATAATGTTTGAGAGCACAGTTCCCACACAAAACCATCCTCACTTGTGACATCAATTAGAAGTTTACAAATGTTTCCACAACCACCGTTAATTTCGATAACTAGCTTAAAGGACTCACAGAATTTATTGAAAGTAACTGTACACACAATACAATTTATTACAGAAAAAGGATACAGATTACAGTCAGCTAAGGGGAAGAGACACATAGGCTAGAATCCAAGAAGGATCCAAAAAGGGAGCTTTCAATTGTCTTCTTTCTGTGGTGTCATGGATGGCATTGCCTCCTCCTGGTCACCTTATATGACAATATGCACAGAGTATTGTCAACCAAGGAACCTCACCCAAGTCTGGGTGTCAAGAGTTTTTACTGGAGCTCAGTCACATACTACCTGCATGACTCACCTTAAATCTCAAGCCCTTCCTGGAAATTTGGCTAATACCTTTGGTCATCAGTTCCTCTGGAGTTTGGAATTTATATGTCACAGCCCAAAGTCCCCATCGTAAATCACATTGTTAGACTGTCCAGTGGCCAAAGCCCCCAAAGGCAAATAAAGACACTCCTATTAGGCATGACGTTCTAGGGCCTAGACACCTCTTACCAAAATCCAAGCATGAAGTTAGACTCCTCCTTGGTAAGGACAATTTTTCACTACACAATATAAAAATGTAGTGTGTGACAGTTTATCCAAATAAAGAATGACATACTAATGTTCATATAAAAGCATAGACAAAATTTCTGGGAAAACATACACCAAACAGTAAACTGTAATATAATCAAAGCTATGAAGATGCAGAGGAATATCAGGGGCAAGGAATGCAAGGAGACACTCATTTTCTGCTCTTTGTACTTTTTAAGTATTTGCATATTTTTTAAAAGTAAGAATCAGAGAAAATGGCAGAATGGGAAGCACCAGGGTTCTCTCTCCCCACCTAGACAACAATTGCACTGGTAAAATCTTTCAGCTGTAACAATTTGGGAACTCTGGAGAGCACTGAAGGTTTGCAACTTCCAGGGGAAGGACTGGATAGTAAATTGGGGTTAATTGTGGTCATGGTCATTTTTACCTCTTAACATAGTAGTAGCTATACATCCCCCTCTTGAATATATTAAGAGCCTAATATATTTTAAATATGGCAATTATTAGTATAAAAGCTAGTATTATTGTAACAACAGTTTGCAGATGCACATTTTGCTTTCTACATAATTTAAAAGACTAATGCATTTTGAAAAATTATAAGTTTATGTTTTTGAACACACAATGTATAAAGATATAATTTTGTGACATCAAAAACTGAAAGGAGTGGGGAGAAAGATGTAGAGGAGCAATTTTTATATGGTATTGTAGTTAAGCTGGTATAAATCCAAATTAGAATGTTATAACTTTAGGATGTTAAATGTAATCCCCATGGTAACCACAAAGAAAATAGCTGTAGAATATACACAAATGGAAATGAGAAAGGAGTTTAAATATTTCACTACAAAAAAACCAACTAAGGACAAAAGAAGACAGTAATACAAGAAATAAAGGGCAAAACAGCCATAAGGCATATAGAAAACAAATAGCAAAATGACAGAAGTAGATTCCTCCTTATCAGTCAGCCTTAAAAAGGAAGGAACTTCTGACATATGCTACATGGATGAACCCTGAGGTTATTATGCTGAGTAAAATAAGCCAGTCAAAAAAAAGGGGTAAATGCTATATGATTTCACTTATATGAGGTCCTTAGAGTAGTCAAAATCGTAGAGACAGAAAGTATAATGCTGGTTGCCAGGGCCTGGGGGAGGGAGGAATGGGGAGTTAGTCTTTAATGGGTGCAGAGTTTCATTATTGCAAGATCTGGAAATGGAAGATGGTGATAGTTGCACAATATGACATACTTAATGCCACTGAAATGCAAACTTAAAGCTGCTTAAAATGGTAAGTTCTATTTAATGTCTATTTTATTGCAATAAAAAATTGGAAAAAATATTAGTTAATATTTATCTTATGTGATTTGTCTTCGTCCATTTGGGCTGCTATAACAAGATACCCTAGACTGGGTAGTATATAAACAACAGAAATTCACTGTTGACAGTTCTAGAGGCTGGGAAGTTCAAGGTCAAGCTCTAGCAGAGTTGATGTCTTGTGAAGGCTTGTTCTCTGCATCACAGATGATTTCTTGCTGTGTCCTCATATGACAGAAAGGCATCAGGGAGCTCTGTTGAGCCTTTTTTAAAGGGCACTAATTGCTTTCCTGAGGGCTCCACTGTCATTCCTTAATCATTTTCCAAAAACTCCATCTCATTACCGTGATTTGAGGGGTTAGATTTCAACATATAAATTTTCAGGAGGCACATATGTTCAGACTATAGCATGATTTAAATAACAATTTAATGAAATCGGTTTCTCCCCACTTCCACTAAAAAATGTGAACAATTATCTAAACAATGTTAGGTTTAAAGGGAGACAAATTATTACATTGCTGGAAGTACTCTTGGAGCTCAGAAACCAGTACCTAAAAATATGATATTTTGACATACTGGACTAAAGAAGGCTCGAAGTCCCTCTGGCACTCCCTTCTGCCTCTCCAACACACATATCTGTCCCAAAGCATAGGATAAAAAGGATAAAACAGTATAAAAAGGAGAAAGAAAGGACAAAGTTGTTTTCTGAATTTTCTCTATGACCAATGGGAACAACTGTTTTCCTCCCCTCCCTGTTGTCTAATTATCTATCGCAGAAAAGAAGACCAAGAATGTAACCACATCTGAGCACGCATGAGATCATGGCTATCTTTCAGACTCATGCAAATTCCAAAGAGATCTACTTACCAGTTAATCTCTGTTCCCTGTCCATTCATTCCCTCCAGCAATCTTTACTGTCTCTCAACAGAATCCCTCTTCTCCCACTTCCCAGAACCTGTTTTGTCAAGATGGGAAATAAGCTTCCGAATCTCAGTGAGTGATTGGGTCTTCGTTCTGAAGGCTCTCTCATAAACACATAAATTTATACGCCTTTTTTTCTATTAATTTGCCTCATGTCAGTAATTTTTGAACTTCCAGGGGGTCAAGGGCCTTGGCTCTGCATAGTACTGTGCATTAATTTGGCCATGACGGGCTCTCCCATTTACTTTTGAGGAAGTGGAAGTTAAAATGAGCTAAGTGCAACTCTCTGACTCCAAGGACATTTTTAGTGTATGTGAGACATTTTCCCCCCATTTCTTTCTCTTAATCATGATCCACAGTCAAATGTCACAGGCTTAAGAAGGGCAGAGATAGGCAGAGATTGCACACTAGCCCACACTCAAGGTCTTTTTTATGAACTACTCTTCCTAAATACATTGTTTTAAGTCAATGTTTCTCAAACTTTCACCCTTGCTCTACTTCTCTTATCAGGCTGCAAAGCCACAGGGGGTGAGCGAGTGAGCTCATCTATCTTGAGATCATCTTTTGTAATTCATGGTGACTCAAATTATATTCTTTGGCACCAGCTCCCCAATTTCAACTTTTGTATTCTATCTTTTTAATCTCTGTCTAGTCTCTTTGCTCTGAATTATTTCCACAGTCATTCTTGGTTTAGGTTATTTTATTCCTTAATGTCTTAATCATTAATTGAAGGACTAGGATAGTAACATAAATAAGTGAAACAGACGGCTGTAAGAAAATCAGGAATAGTGAGGACTACAAGAAACAATAATTCTTGACCCTTTTAAAAGCATTCACAAGCAAAGTTTTGTTTGTTATTTATACGTCTTTTGTTTTGCATCATGGTGGCTAAATACTTCTGTAGCTGTGTTAGTCAAAATTCTCCAGAAAAACAGAATCAATAGAATATATATATGATTTATAATTAGGTATTGGATCACATAATTATGGAGGCTGAGAAGCCCTACAGTCTGCCATCTGCAAGCTGGAGGCCCAGGACACTGGCAGTGTAGATCCCAGTCTAAGTCTGAATGTCCAAGAACAAGGAGAACTGAGGGCAAGTGAAGGTCAAAGTCTTAGTTTAAGCAGCCAGTTAAAAAGCAAATTCAGCCTTCCTTCATCTTCTTGTTCTATTCAGGCTCTTAATGGATTGTATAGTACCCACCCACGTTCGACTCATCTACTTTACTTAGTCTACTAGTTCAAATGCTAATCTCTTCTAGAAACATCCTCATAGACATACCCAGAAATAATGTTTAGCCAGATATCTCATCATTCTGTGGGCCTGTTGCAGGGGAGCCCCAGATCACCTCTCTATTAGTCTGTTTTTACACTGCTGATAAAGACATACCTAAGACTGGGAAGAAAAAGAGGCTTAATTGGACTTACAGTTCCACACAGCTGGGTGGAGGCCTCAGAATCATGGCAGGAGGTGAAAGACACTTCTTACGTGGTGGTGGTAAGAGAAAATGAGAGAGATGCAAGCACAGAAAGCCCTGATAAAACCATCAGATCTCATGAGACTTATTCACTACCATGAGAACCATGAGAATCATGGGGGAAACCACCCCCACGATTCAAATTATCTCCCACTGGGTCCCTTCCGCAACACATGGGAATTATGGGAGTACAATTCAAGATGAGATTTAGGTGGGGACACAGAGCCAAACCATACCATTCTGCCCCTGCCCACTCCAAATCTCGTCCTTATATTTCAAAACCAATCTTGCCTTCCCAACAGTCCCTCAAAGCCTTAACTCATTGCATCATTAACTCAAAAGTTCACAGTCCAAAGTCTCGTCTGAGACAAGGCAAGTCCCTTCTGCCTATGAGCCTGTAAAATCAAAAGCAAGTTAGTTAATTTCTAGATACAATGGGGGTACAGGCATTGGGTAAATACAGCCATTACAAATGGGAGAAATTGGCCAAAACAAAGGTGCTAAAGTCCCCATGCAAGTCCAAAATCCAGAGGGACAGTCAAATCTTAAGCTCCAAAATGATCTCCTCTGACTCCATGTCTCACATCCAGGTCACGCTAAAGCAAGAAGTGGGCTCCCACCACCTTGGGAAGCTCCGCCTCTGTGGCTTTGCAGGATATAGCCCTTTTTCTGGCTGCTTTCATGGGCTGGCATTGAGTGTCTGTGCCTTTTCCAGGCACATGGTGCAAGCTCTCGGTGGATCCACTATTCTGGGGTCTGGAAGATGCTGGTCCTCTTCTCACAGCTCCAGTAGGCAGTGCCCCAGTAGGGATTCTGTGTGGGAGCTTCGACCCCAGATTTTCCTTCCACGCTGCCCTAGCAGAGGCTCTCCATGAGACCCTAACCCCTGTAGCAAACTTCTTCCTGGACATCCAGGCAATTCCATACATCATTTGAAACCTAGGGGGAGGTTCCCAAACTTCAATTCCTGACTTCTGTGCACTCCCAGTCTCAACACCAGATGAAAGCTGCCAAGGCTTGGGGCTTGCATCCTGTGAAGTCATGGCCCAAGCTCTACCTTGGTCCCTTTCAGCCATGGTTGGAGTGGCTGGAATGCAGGACACCAAGTCCCTAGGCTGCACACAGCACAGGGACCCTCGGCTTGGCCCATGAAACCACTTTTTCCTCCTGGGCCTCCAGGCCTGTGATGGAGGGGCTGCCATGAAGACCTCTGACATGCCCTGGAGACATTTTCCCCAGTGTCTTGGGGATTAACATTTGGCTCCTCATTACTTATGCAAGTTTCTCCAGATTGCTTGAATTTCTCCTCAGAAAATGGGATTTTCTTTTCTATTGCATTGTCAGGCTACACATTTTCCAATTATCTGTTTCCCTTTTAAAATTGAATGCCTTTAAAGGCACCCAAGTCACCTCCTCAATGCTTTGCTGCTTAGAAATTTCTTCCACCAGATAACCTAAATCATCTCTCTCAAGTTCAAAGTTCCACAAATTTCTAAAGCAAGAGCAACATGCCACTAGTCTGTTTGCTAAAACATAACAAGAGTCACCTTTACTCCAGTTCCCAACAAGTTCCTCATCTCCATCTGAGACCACTTCAGCCTGGATTTCATTGCCTATATCATTATCAGCATTTCGGTCAAAGTCATTCAACAAGTATCTAGGAGGTTCCAAACTTTCACACATTTTACTGTCTTCTGAGTCCTCCAAACTGTTCCAACCACTGCCTGTTACCCAGTTTCAAAGTCACTTCCACATTTTCAGGTATCAGCAATGCCCCACTCTATTGGTACCAACTTACTGTATTAGTTTGTTTTCACATTGCTGATAAAGTCATACCAAAAACTGGGAAGAAAGAGAGGTTTAATTGGATTTAAAGTTGTATATGGCTGCAGAAGCCTCAGAATCATGGTGGGAGGCAAAAGGCACTTCATACATGGCAGTGGCAAGAGAAAAGATTTAAAAGCGGAAACCCCTGATAAAACCATCAGCTCTTGTGAGACTTATATACTACCATGAGAACAGTAGAGGGGAAACTGCCCCCATGATTCAAATTATCTGTCACTGTGTCCCTTCCACAACACATGGGAATTGTGGGAGTACAATTCAAGATGAGATTTGGGTGGGAACACAGAGCCAAACCATATCAACCTTCAACTCCTCTTTGGCTTTGAGTGGGCTCTTCAGCTGCATCTAGAAATCAAACGGACACCAGGCAGATTGACAGGAGAAAAAAAATACAAATTTTATTAGTTTCACATGTACATGAGGATCTTCACAAGACAGTGAAGTCTAAAAAGCAGCCAAAGCAAAATGCTTCTATATTTTTTAGACAAAAAATAACACATTTAGAAGAAATGACAGGACAAAAAAAATCTGGCTAAGGGCAGTTAATTTTTTAATTAAGTCACTAGAAGATATAGTAGGTGGGGTGTAAAACTAATGGAAGATAAGGGTTACTTCGGTAAGCATATTTATTCAGGTCCATTGCAGCCCCCAATTCCCAGTCTCTGGTGATAGGGCTATTTTTTCACCCTGGTACAGGGAGGCTACCCCTTTCAGATAAATTTTTATGGTTTGCTGCATGCAGGAAGAGACAGATGAGCTAGCCCTTTGTGAAACTACAATTTCTCCAGTGTTTTCCAAATAATCAGAATACCAATCTGGTATATTTGGGAATGTCACATCTTTCCCTCTACAGTAAGTTGACACATAAAATTATTCATAACAAATATATCCCTTGGTCTCTGCTGCTGGTAGATAGGGCACTCAGCAGCAGCCATAGCCAGGCTTCCCTTGGTGAGTAGAAGACCATGTTGCTGAGTCCATATATAACCTCTGTTCTTGCCACCATGGCCACTTTGTCCATAAACCTATTAGGCAATGGCAGGAGTGAGTGGAGAAAGAAGTGGACTAGTATCTACTGAATGTGCCTTCCTAACAACTTCATTTTTAAAATCGTCCTCTTCTTAGGTCACATTGTAGTAAGCATTCATTTGACACACAAATATCTTCATGATTTTTTTGCCTATTTAGAGAGCTCTATCTACATACCTTTTCCCAAAATTTCCTTGTCACCAATTTGCCAATCATCTTCCAAGTCCCTGACCATCCAGCCATTGGCCTCATTACATATGGAGCGTATGACTCAGTATATAATCACACATCTGGCCATTTCTCCTTCTAAGTAAAGTGAAATCTGATGCACTACTTGGAGTTTTTCCTACTGAAAAGATTAAAATTTACCAACACAGTGTCCAAATTCCCCACTGGTTTGCGAATTCTGTGTACACGGTCTCTGTGACTTAATTCTTGTTCTTTCTGAGTCTTCTATTTGGCTGCTGAAATTACCTGTCTTAAGATGTAGATCTAATGACATAATTCCTCTACTCAAAAATGTTCCAAAGATTTAACTCTAGTTGAAATCAAAACACTTTACCATGACATCCAATACTTTAATTAGCTGACTTCTGATTGTTTTCAGCTGTATCGTTTACCATTCTCATATTACACTGTGACCCAGTTATTCTGAATTTTTTTCATCATTTAATGTCCTGTCCTTTATGTTGCATCTATGACTTTTGTGACTTTTTAAAAGTTGTCCTTGACTTCTCCACATTGAGTTAAGCCTCTTTATTGTTTCCTCAATGCCACTGGCCTGCCCCCCCTTAAAGAAATTCTCACAGATTGCATTGCAATAGTATCTGTTTGCTTTTCTCTTTCACTGAAGTGTGTGCCCTTCATGGGTGGGCTTGATGTGTTTATGTCTGCAGAAATGGTATTTGGAACTTTAGAGAGAGAGATTGATGTGTTTTTTTCTGAACAATATTTTCTTCTAACTAACAAGTGAGCTACTCGTTTCAATATCCCCTATCAATTGATAATACAGAGTTTGGCAACAGACCATATTCAATTCCTTCCTCTGCCATATATTATCTGTATGACATTAGATAGTTTACATAACCTCAGTAAGCCTCAGTTTTCCCACAGCATCTACCCAACCTAATAACTATAATAATTTAAACAATATGATTCATTTGTACCAAGCCTAATACTTTGAAGTTGTCTAATAAATGCTGGGTGATGGTCATGGTAATAGTAGTAGTAGAAATGCAAGTACTGCTAGTAAAACTTGAGAAAAAAAAAGCTAAACTGTAATTCAGGTGAAACAAAGCATTCTACCTTTTACTCTAGTAGCTCTCAGTAAACACACACAAATCTTTTCTTGCCTCAAACTGAACTCATTGCATCATCCTTCCCTGATTCTCCCTAACCCCATCTTGAATTTTCTATCTACTGAAGAGCACCACCACCCATACTCACAGCAAATCTAGTAGCTTTGGAGGCCTTCTTTATTCCTTCCCACTCTCAGTTCCTTCAGTCAATTAATCATCAAACTCTGTTGCTTCTATAATGCAATGGCTATCATACTAGTCTCACTGCATCATGTCTCGCCAACTCTAATTGATTTTCTAAACAGCTGCCAGAATAAGCTGAACGTTTCTATCCCCTTCAGTGCTTCCTATTGAGCAAACTCCTTCCCATTGCCCAAATGAGACTCATAAGATTCACAAAACTCTATTCTGGCCTAATACTCCACCATCATCCCTCACCACTTCCACCCTTATACCCTGTACTCTGTCTGGTAATAATCTGTTCCATTATTTCAATTTTTCTTGCTCTTTCTCGGGATTATGTCTTCGCCCAAGCCATTTCCTTGTCTAAAACAGGCTCCCCAAGTCTTCTTAACCTGGTCATCTATCATCATTCAGTTTTCACTGTATGTGTTATTGACTTCCTCCAAAAAGTCTTACCTGACATACGTTATCCCCATACGCACACTCCAACTAACCATGGGAGTATCTCCTATGGCTCGTTTAACACAGCAGTTAATCTATTTCATTGTATTACAAATACCTCTTTTCTTGTCCTTCTTTCCCACTGCATTATGCTATAAGCTTTGTGAGAGCAGAAAACAGATGTGTCTTACTTATCTCAATCCCTGCTGCACATAGTAGGAATTGCAGTATTTATACATGATAAAATAAATGAGTGAATGAGGAAAATTTTAAGCCTATTTTGAAGGCATCTGAGTGAAACTGGTGGGTCTAAAATTCTTTCTTCTGTAGCCCAGCTTCTGAGGTGACCCTAGCAAAATGGCTGCATTTCTGAGTTTTCATAGGTGTCTGCAGCCGCTGTTTGAAGTTTAGCAGTTCCGTGAAGTTCTGCGGTGTGAAGTATAGCAACTCTCTTCTGCTCAGCAATAAGAAACTTTTTCACTTTATTTATGAGACTGGACACACTCATTCTTTCATTGAAAATCTCTTCTTCAACTAATTGATTTTATTTTTCTTTAACATTACTTTTAAAAACTCTATTTATTTGATTCTTCCTTTCTGCTCTCTGTGTTTAGAATGCCACTGGGTTTTATTACCATTACAATTGGTAAAACCAGCCAGCTATGCTGACTGGGTGAAGATCTGATTTTGCTTATTCAAGCTTTTCAACTTAATAAGCAAACAAAAACTATATTTCTAGACATCAGTGATTTGTTGTATTTGAAATGATACTGTCTTATTCTATACCACCTTCATTCTTTGAAGAAAACTCTGGACAATTGGACAATCCTTGCCTCTGTCCATTATTATTTCTAATGAGAGGAATGGTTAGGTTTCAGTGGTGCAAATCAAATCCTTCCCAGAAAGTTTTGGCATCATCTACTTGTGAAGATAAATAAAAGAGCAATTTGGCATAATGGATAAAACATGGGCTCTGGGAATCTGATGGCAGTGAGTGAAGTTGGAGCCATGGCTTCATTAATTCCTAGCTGTGCAAACTTTGGCATTTCAATAAACCCTCTCAGACTCACTTTTCTTATTTGTTTTTTAAAAGGTTTACAATAATACAACAAGGTTGAGTGTTAATTGAGTAGTGGACATTAAGTGCTATATACATTATACATTATTATCATAGTTTATATATGTGTGTTACTGTTTACAGTGAAGCAACATCTGCAGCAGAGTATATAAAAACATTATACTATTATATAATCCCAACCTGAATGATGCATGTTGATCCTGGCAATCTTGATAAATAGTCCTTTGAGGAGAGCTAACCTGGGAGCTGTCTTTCCAGTTAGGGAGTCAGCATGATCTGATGTTTTTCCCATTTTCACGTAGGGTGGTTCGATTGTTAGCATAGAAGTTAGAACATTCGAAGGCCCTTGTTACTGTACATGCACATCACAACTCTTGACCTACAACTTTCGAGACGATATGATGTCAGGCGATATGGATTATTGCAACTTTTTCTGAACTTTATTCTTGAGCTTTAAAATGGCATATTCACCCAACGTGACCCTATCTCTAAAGGAATGTGATTGAATGTTGAATACAAAAGCAAACTATGGATAGAATACTGCTCAGTTTGAGCTGAATGTTTGAAATAGGCTAAAGATTTTCTAGAATTGGTACTTCTTCTCACCTACTGACTCAAATGGGAAGCAGTCTCTACCTAAGTACTCTGTCCAAGATTAATACTGAAAAGATGCTTCTTTAATTTTGTAAATGTTAATGAAGTGGCTTCTCTGAATAGATTTTTTATTTGAATGACTAAAAATTACAGATTTTACTCCGCCAAAGAGTTGCTGATGGAAGAAAGGTGTTTTCCAGTTATCCACAGCTGCTTGAGAAACCATCTAAAACTTAGGTGGCTGTGGGAGACTTGCTCTAAGGTGACCACCCATGAGTCATGCTCTTGCATAAGTGGAATCTGTGCAAACGCCCTTAAGTTCAAGTAGAATCTATGGCTTGTTTCTAACCGTTAGAAAATGACAAAGGTGATGAGATGTCTCTTGAGTGATTAGATTATGCTGTGTGGTGAAGGTGATGGGATGTCATCTTGGATTATGCTGTATTACACAAGACCCTGTCTCAGCTGATTGGAGCAAGGAGCAAACACCACATTGTGAACGGCCTCTGGAGAAGGCCTTGAGGCAGGGTCTGCTAATGGTCTCCAGGACCTCAGAGAGGCCTTCTGCTGACAGCCAGAAAGAAGACAGGCCATGAAGTATATAGCTGCAAGGAAATGGATTCTGCCAACAACCTGAATGAGCATGGAAGTGGATTCTTCTCTAGACAACACTTAGACGAGATGGTAGTTTTGTGTAACATCTTAATCACGATCTTGTGAGATCCTGAACAGAGGACCCAGTTAAGACCTGACTTTTCACCCAGAGAAACTCTAAGATAATAAATGTGTGTTGTTTTATGCTAGTAAATTTGTGGTAATTTCCTATATATCATCAGAAAAGTACTACAGTGGCTGAAGAAAAATGATTTATTATTTCTGATGCTTCTTTGGGTTGACTTGGTCTCTTGTGGGGTCAGCTGGAATAATCACATGGTTACCTTCAGCTGGGAGCTCAGATGAAATGTCTAAGATAGTCTCACATTCCGCCCACGCCACCCACCACAGCAGGAAAACTGAACTTCTTACATGGTGGCTCAGAACTCCAAAAGAGAGAAAAAGTAGAAGTTGTCAATTCTCCTAAGGCTTAGACTCAGCACTCTCAGACCTTCCTTCTCCCTTATTTAATTAGTCTAAGCAGAGCACATGGCATCTCAGGTTCAAGAGTAGAGGAAATAGATTCCGCCTCTTAGTGTTGGAGCATCATGGGCATATTTGAATGGAATTAACTGTTGATGGCAATGTTTTCAGGTAATTTACCACAATACACTGTCTGGCTTTAACAATTCACATCTATCCCACATACAAAAGGCACTCACTCCCACTCAAGACACAAAAGTCTTATCTAATTATGGAATTGAGTTTGAAGCCCAGTATCGTATCATGTGATCTACGTTCATATCAGATAAATCTCTTCCCATGTGGATCTTGTCAGTTGGAGATTTGTAATCCAAAGAAGACAAAAATATGTATACAATGGCAAGGCATATGTTCCCAGAGCTTGCAACTCTGGGACGGAAAATATTCCGATTCTAGTCTGTTTCCTGGAAATGATTCTCCATGACTCTAAGCTCCATCGTTGACCTTTGGCTCTGTCCTCAGAATGATCCTTTTGATAAGAAATGTCCTATAGTTATAGCTGAGTAACTTTCTCAGCCTTCATCCTGCCCATAGAAAGCTGGGAACTTAAATACCTCTTTTCATTTTAAACTTTCTTTGTTCCTTTTCTTTGTTCCAATATAATTCAACTGCCTTAAAAAACACTGAGTTTTCAAGATATCAAATTGTAATCCAATACATTAGAAAAATGCCACAATCACAAATCTCTCTAAGGCAGGCCTCTCTCCACTTTCAGTTGAGATTCAGGATGCCCCGAGATAATATCTTTAAAATCCCTAGAAGGCTTTTGTCTGGTTGCATTTTTCTACCAAGCACTGTCCTTCAATCTTTCGTTTTTTAACGTTCTATACCATTACTTTGTTCTTAATGCTGAGGCCACACATTATTGTCAGAGCCTCAGTTTCATCTTTCCTCTGAAGCTACTTCTTACTTTGGAAGACTTTTGTTGATTTGAAAAATTAAGAATGAGAAATAGTGTCCTTTTCCATCCCAGCAATACCTGGGTTAAAAACATTTCTTCTCAATTCCGCTTGAAAATGGAAAATTTTCTTCTTTAGTTTATCTGTCTTTTGCATTACTTTCTCATAGGTAGCTTAAAAAGCCATTTTCAAAAATTTGCCTAGAAACTTACCCAGCGAGATCCAGAGTTCTTTAGATACATTTATCTGTCTTCCAAGTAACTTTAGGCAACAGTCTCACAAATTTTTCTGCCGATACATGACATGATCTACCCTTTCTTCACTTTTCCATAGCAATTTCCCCAGTGTCCATTTTCCTCCATTAACAATCACCTCACTTACCATTCAGGTCTCTGTCTGCTACCCAGCACATGCCAAGCAAGGCCTTATATTTTATGTTGCAAACTCTACCCAAGTTTATCCTTTAGACCCTGAGTATCTTTATCCATATCTGGGCTTGATTGAAGTGACAGAATCCTGGACTTGGAGCTGGTTCCATAATGGGACGTCACTTTTGGAGGAGATACGAATGTATTTTCAGGTGAAGGGAGATGTGAATTGTTGTGGCAGAGTACAGAGATAGATGGTCTCTAAATATGGCTGTCAACACTTCTTTCCATCCTTGTCCATGTCTGCCACTCTCTCCATCAAGAAATGGAGTCGATTTCCTCCCTGCTCGAGATTGGCCTGGTCTTCTGACTTCCTTCGAATGCAGCTAGACGGGCATTCTGGATCTAAGTGTTAGGAAGACTGCATGTTCTGCTTTCTACCTTTTGGAACCAAGTCACAAGTCTAATGTATGTCAACAAGCTGTTTGTACAGGCACCCTAGAGGATAAGATGACATTTTGGTCATTTCAGCCCCAGCTGACTTTCCAGTCAAATGTGTTCTCACAGCCACCTGGAAAAACTACCCAAATTAGCCCGGTCAATGCGTAGAACTATGAGAATCAATAAATAATGTTTTGTATCACTAAGTTTTATAGTATTTTTTAAGGCAGCAGCAGAAACCTGAAATAGAAATCTTGATTACAAAATCACATGCAACACAATTATGTTACATCTCAGTTAAAACTGTGGTTCCCTCATACACAACTCCCACTTATTTCACACTAATCTGACACAAAGACAGTTGCTTATATCTACCAAAATGTATCTGAATAATATGACATTGAGACTAGTTCTCTAATTATTTAGTGATTTCTTCAAATATACTTGATTATGATGAGTCAGAAATACAAAAGGCTTAAGAAATAAGTTTGACCTTCACAAATACATAGGAATTGATTATTTGATATTATGTTTGTTATAAGGTAGTTCTGGGTTTCTCACAAATGCATACAAAAGGGCATGGTAACTCATATGGAATACTAGTAGTGTGCCTACTAGTTACTCTTTTATTCATATAGTTTACTCACATATGGAGGCTGGATTAATTTGCTTAGGAGAAATTTAAATTAAATTGCCTTTCTCGATATTTAATTTTCTTTTTCACATTAGGATTCTAGCCTCATTAGCTGAAAATACAGTGGCTGGTACATAGTAATAACCTAGCAAAGGTTATGTTTTAGACCTAAAAATCATAGAACGAATCAGGCTCTACATACTTTAGCTTAGGAAAATAAAAACCGCAAGCCAAAGTAAATATAAACATACTCAGATAATCATTGCTTTTACTAGGAAGAAACTGAGTTTCAGGGAGATCAAGTATCTTGCCCAGGATTGCATAGCTTTCAGAGATGGAATTTTGAGCCCAAGTCTGTCTGTGCTAAAAGTTCATGCTTGTCTCTTTTTCTTTACTGCTTTGTCACAGTGCCTTCTAGAAACTGAGGTACCCTGTAAAGTGTGAAACCTGGGAATAGAACATTGAACAAACACCTTTGGAAGGAATGTGCCCTGTGTTTTTTTAGTGACCATGGTAGACTACAACTCTAGAAGGTACTAGTCTCTTACAGAATAGAACATTGTTGCTTATCAATCACTTACTATGGCTGCCTTCATTTTATGTACTATGAAGTTCCATTATACTTTTTAAATTCTTAATTATTCTGTGTCAATGTATTCAACTCTCAAAAAAAAACTCATAAAGGAGAATGAAAAAAGGCATCTAATACAATTGCTATCTTTTATTGAGTGCATACTATGTGCCACCAATAATTATAAACCTAGAAATTTCTATTTAATAATTTCTATATCTAAGGTATCACTTATTTTTGTTACTCAGGGTCTCATCGGAAGAGAAATTTTCCCTAAAAATCAGGAAAGTAACTAAGGTTGTGTGATTGCAAAAGGCTAATATAATAAAGTCATTGTACCTGAGTAGTTAATATATCTGAATATACCACCAGTAAACAAAGCATGGAAAGAGCCAGGGACCAGTATTTACCAAATCTAGCCTAAGGATCTGTCAAAAAAAAATCTTTCTAGTTTAAAACTTCAGAGATTCTGATTAATTAGTTGTATCAGGCATGATTTCAGCATGAGTCAAAAGAAGTAATTGAAAAAGATAATGAAGAGAGTATTTTTAAAACCAAATTAATGCAAAAGAATTACGATCAACAAAATATCACAATTTTAAATAAAGTGTCAGGCACAGCCATATTGGAACCTGAAGGAAAATAAAAAATCACTAATAATGATCCTATTTTTGTTCAAAATGTTGCTATTGTATTCAGCATAGATTTTTTGCATTAGTTTTAAATTTAATAAATTAGTGCATTAGAATATTACCAATCTTGATTACTGAGATGTATGGCAAATTTTGTTCCCTTAAATTTTGTGCTTAAGGCAAGAGCCTGAGGTTCTTCATTCCACCCTGTCTCATAGAGCATGTGACATCAAACATGAGCCACTTAACTAACTGCTTGGCTCCAGAATTTATGCCACAGCTTTACTGCTTATCAATCTCATGGCCTTGAATTATTTTGTTTATTTATTTAATAACATTGTATAAATCTATTATGAGAATTAAATGAAATAAACCTTGTGAAACAGTACGACGTTCAGCACCAAGTAAGCTCTTAACAAGTATAAGTTAGTATTTATGTCTAGAGTTCTAATTGTATTTGATTAAATACAATTTGAGGAAGTAAAATTCTTCATTTTATAATATTATATATTAATAAAGTGTTTGTTTAGAATTGTAAATAGTAACAGTGGCATCGGGAAAAATATCTGTTTGAAAATCTCTGTTTGAAAACCTCTGCCTTCTAAGAGGTCTAATTCTAAAGTAGTTCTATCCAACAGTAACAGAAATAAAATGATAGGAATATTCTAAAATATATACTGTCTGATATGGTAATCACTAGCCATGCGGTTTAACATGTAGCTAGCATAACCAAGGAACCAACAATTTTAATATAATTTAATTTTAATTCATTTAAATTTAAATAGCCACATGTGGATGGTAGCTACTTTATTGGATACCACAGATACAGGTCTCTGAGAATATGAATTTACTATTTTTCTTCCACACAGAAAAGGAGAATCAATGTGAAAGTACTTGCTAAAAGACTCGTCACAAAACGGGTGTCCAGTCAAGGCTGTTTCCCCTCACTCAAACTTAAAGAACTCACCTTTACTCATCACTCCAGTTTTTGATAATTTTCCCACATACATTACATTCAAAGGTTGCAGTTTTTACAGTGGTCTACAAAGTGGGAGGTGCATAACCAGGAATGGGCCAGATGATCCACTGAGGGCAGGAGGAAAATATATAGTACCTGATATTTATTTTTAATATAAATATGAGGAGAAAATTAAGGTTTATAATATTCAATAAATGGGCCAACCGTGACATCTTTACTCTTTCTTGATATCAGAAAATCTTCCCCGCAAAGCAGAAGAACTCCACAAGTTGGAGAAGTTGATAGTTGTGGTCTCACTGGATGGCTTTGATATTGTAGCAGATCATAGTTTGAATTTATGAGATGTTATCATATTGTTAATCACATTAAAAATAAAAAATTTAAAAACACCTCTTTCACGTAAAAGTGACGTTTAAGAATTAGAGATTTTTTTCAAGATGGCTGACTAGACAATTGCATGCTGAATACAGTATCCAAAAGGCAACGTGGGAGCTCAACAGACAAGTGATGGGAAACAGCAAAACCTCGGAAGGAGAAGAAGGGCAGCCGTTTTACCAGGATAGACCAGGAACTGTGAGTGACTTCCCAGAACCAGAGAGCAGGAGTGACAGTATTTCGGATCTCCACTTTCCCCCTGGGGAATTTTACAATTCAGGTCTTGGGAGTGCACCTTGACCTCCAAAGCTCTAAATATAACTTAGGTTGTGGCTGAGAGACTCAGAAGAAACTGCTCCAGGAAGAGGACACATCCTGGGTCCCATACACTTTCTGAAGCCTAAGCAGCTACAGCAAGATGTCATTCTTGATCCTAGTTTTGAATAGACTATGCACAGACCTGGGAACCAGTGACAGCAGTCCTAGGAGTTAGGGAAACTTGGGCTGCTGCTTGCTGAACCAGGGCAAAAGTAGGGGGTGGAGTCATGCAACCAAGACGGAGACGCAAGCATGGTGTGGGATTTAGCTACTGTCACTGGAAGTTGGAACCATCCCCAAAATTGAGCAGGACAAGACACTGCAGAGGCTTAGCCTTGGGTTGGGTGAGGGATTCTATGGCAATCCTATGAGTTGTGGGCCAGGAGTGAATTGCTGGGTCTGAAGGAACAGCTAGGTCAGCTGTGACAGTCAGGAGTGGGAAGCAAGCCCTGCTGGGACTGAGGCATGAGAAGGATGTAAGTCCCCTACCTACCAGTAAAGACTGTGGCTTCTGGGCCTGACCTCACCCACTATGGGAGAATGTAAGTGCAGCGGCATCTGCCTCTCACCCAAGCATTCTACCAGAAGCCTTAGACAACCATACCCCTACCTGTCATGGATGGTGCATGCACTTGCCACTGGCGGCCTGAGTGCAAGCTTGCTCAGTCAGATTCTACCCAGCTTCACCCCCATATGGAACAGAAAACAGAGTGTGAGATCCAGAGTCCTGGAGGATGCACAACCGAATTCACCACATGAAACACCTGAACACTCCTTCCAGGGTACTAGGGTTGGGCATAAACATCCTACCACTATGACTTCTGCTGCCTCCTACCTGCAAGCACTACCTGCTGGTCTGGAGGCCAGCCTGCAAAACCCATTGCAACCACTGCCAAGCTCACAGCATTTGAAACCAAGAGAAGCCTCTCAATACCACTAGCGTTATTGCCATACTATGCCAGCCACCCAGGGGCTTGAGATCCTGCTCATCCACCCGGTACACTGCTACTACAACTCACATTTGAGAAAGCCACCCAGAGGCACAAGAATTAGCTTGTCTGGCATACCAATCCCCAGCACAACTTCACTACAGCCTCCACAAATAACTGCACTCTAACACATTGAAGAAAATACAGATACCAATAATGCTGTTTATAGTCAAAGAAATCATACAGAAACTTCACTACTACATGCACACAGAAGCAAAGCCTACCTAACCAACATTATAGTAGCCTACCTAACAACATTATAGTAGCATCTTCAGGAAAAAGCTTTCACCACAGTGAAAGGATGTTTTAAAAGAAGCAGCAGCAATATTTACACCAGATGTGCAGAAATCAAGTTAAAGACATGGAAACATAAAAAAGTGAGGTAATATAGCACCCTCAGAGAACCACAATAATTCTCAAGCAATAAATATTAACCCAAAAGAAATTATCTAAATCCTAAAGTATTGAAAAATTGATTTTGAAAGAAGCTAAATGAGATGCAAGATAAATCTGAAAACCAATATAAAAAGCTCAGAAAAATAATTCAGAATATGAATGAGAAATTTATGAAGGATATAGATATCTTAAAAAATAAAATAAAAATAAAACAAGACAACAAAAAAGTCTGAAATTCTATAACTAAAGATTTTATTGAAGGAAATACAAAACATGTTCAAAAGCTTTAACAATAGGCTAGAACAAACAAACAGAAGGAAGAATTTCAGAACTTGAATAAGGGTCTTTTGAAATAATTCAATTAGATAAAAACAAAGAAGAAAGAATTAAAAGAATAAATAAAGCATTTGAGATGTTTGGGAGACTATAGAGTGACAACATTTATGGATTATTTGTATCTCTGAAATTGAAAAAACATTGAAAGGTTTAGAAAACCTATTTAATGAAATAACAGATGAAAACTTCCCAAATCTAGCAAGAGATCTTGGCATCTAGATATAGAAGGCTCAACAATCTCCAGGAAAATACAATGTATAAAAGATTTCGCCATGCCACATTATAATCAGACTGTCTAAAGGCAAAGTGTAAGAGAAAATTCTGAAAATATCACAGGAAAACCATCTAGTTACAAGTACAGGAAATCTCATCAGACTATCAGTAGATTTTTCAGAAGAAGCCTTACAGGCCAGGAGAAAATGAGATACCATATTCAAAGTGCTGAAAGAAAAAAACTGGCAGGCAAGAATTTGATATCCAGCAAAATTAACCTACAAAAATGAAGGAGAAATAAAGCCTTTTCCAGACAAGCAAATGCTAAGGAAATTTGTCACCAGTAAACCAGTCCTACAAAAATAGTTTAAGGGATTCCTAAACGTGGAAACAAAAGCACAGTTTTTACCATCATGAAAACACACAAAAGTATCAAACTCACTGGTGAATCAATTAAACAATAGAGAAAAAGAAAGGAATCAAATGGCATCACCACAGAATCCCACCAACCACAACGAACAAAACAGAAGAAAGAAAAAAAAACATGACACAACTAGAAAACAATTAACAATATGACAGAAACAAAACCTTACATATATACATTTACCTTGAACACAAATGGATTAGATGTTCCAGTTAAAAAGACAGATGACTGAATGGATTAAAAAACCACCCAACTATATTTTCCTTACAAGAAATTCACCTTACCTGTAAAGACACGTATCAGCTGAAAGTAAGGGAATGACAAAGGATACTCCATGCAAACTGAAACCAAAAGCAAGCAGGAGCTCTACTTTAACCAGAAAAAAACAGACTTAAAAACAGTAAAAAAGAAAAAGAAGGAAATTATAGATTGATAAAAGAATAAGTTTGGGAAAAGGAAATCACAATTCTAAATATATATGTACCCAATTGTGGAGCACCCTGATTCATAAAACAAATATTACTAGACCTAAAAAGAGAGATAGAAATACTGTAATAATGGGAGCCTTCAACACTCCACTCACAGCATTAGACATATCATCTAGACAAAAAAAATCAACCAAAAATATTGAATTTAAGTTGGACTTTAGACAAGATGGACATTATAGACATTTACAGAATATTCTACCCAATAACTGCAGAATATACATTCTTTTCAACAGCATATGGAACATTCTCCAAAATAGACTATAGGTTAGGCCACAAAACAGGTCTCAGCACATTTTCTAAAAATCAAAATTATATCAAGTGTCTTCTCAGGCCATAGTGGAACAAAACTAGAAATCAATACCAAGAAAAACTTTGCATCCTATAAAACATGTGAATTAAGCATCATTATCTTGAATGATCACTGGATCAGTGAAGAAATTAAGACAGGAATCAAATTTTTTGGAAACAAGTGAAAATAAAACGACAACATACCAAAATTTGTAGGACACAACAAAAACAGTGTTAAGAAGGAAGTTTATGTCATTAAATGCCTACCTCAAAAAAAAGAGACTACAAATTAATCTAATGATGCATCTCAAGAAATGAGAAAAGCAAGAACAAATAAAATCCCGATTTATCAGAACAAGAGAAACAAAGCTCAGAGCAGAACTAAATGAAATATAGACTAAGAAAATAATACAAAGAATTGAGGAAACAAAAAGTTGGTCCTATGAAAGAAAAACAAAATTGATAAACTGCTAACTAAACTAACAAAGATAAGAAAAGAGAACATCCAAACAAGTTCAGAATGAAAAAGGAGACATTACAACTGATAACACGGAAATATAAAAGATTATCATAAATTATTATATTTGCATGCTTACAAACTGGAAAATCTAGAGAAAATGAATAAATTCATGAGCACAAAATCTACCAACACTGAGCCATGAATAGATAAAAAACCTGAACAGCCCAGTAATGAGGTGTGGCAAGATTGAACCTGTAATAATAATTTTAAAAAACTCCCAAGGAAAAAAATCCCAGGAGCAATAAAATGACACATGACTATTACCAAATATACAAAGAAGAACTAATTTCAATTCTCCAGAAACTGCTCCAAAAAATCAAGAAGGAAATTTTTCTTAACTCTTTCTACAAGGCCAACATTATCCTGATACCAAAACCAGACAAAGACACAACAAAAATCGAAACTACCGACCAATATGCCTGATGAACATTGATGCAAAACTTCATAACAAAATACCAGCAAACTGAATCCAACAGCACATCAAAAAGATAATATCAAATGATATTTATCTCACGGATGTAAGAATGGTTTACATATGCAAATCAGTAAGTGTGCTACATCACATAAACAGAATCAAAGGCAAAATACCATGTGATCATCTTAACAGACACACAAAAAGCATTTGATAAAATTCATCATTCCTTCATGATAAAAACCCTCAAAACAGCAGGCAGAGAAGGAACATATCTCTAAATTACAAAGGCTATATAAGCTGAGGAAGAGTTGAAAGTATTTCTCCTAAGAACTGGAACAAGACAAGGATGCCCACTTTCACCACGACTATTCAAAATATTACTGGAAGTCCTAACCAGAGCAATCAGGCAAGAAAAAGAAATAAAAGACATACAAATTGGAAAAGAAGATGACAAACTGTTCTTCTCTGCTGATGTTTTCTTATATCTATAAAAACTTAGTCTCCTCCAAAAACCTCTTAGATGTGATAAATTAATTCAGTAAAGTTGCCGGATACAAAGGTAAAGCACAAAAATCAGTAGCATTTCTATATACCAATAATGATGGAACTGAGCAAGAAATCAAGAAAGCAATTCTACTTACAAAGCAACAACAACAAAAATAACTGAGAATAAATTTAACCAAGGAGATGAAAGATCTCTACAATAAAAATTACAACACTGATGAAAGAAATTGTAGATGACACAAACAAATGGAAAAAGGTTTCATACTCATGAAACACAAAAATAAACATTGTTAAAAGGACATACTTCCCAATGTACAGATTCATTGCAATCCTTATCAAAATACCAACGTCATTTTTCACATGTAGATCAATAGAACATAACAGAGAGCTTAGAAACAAAGCTATATTAAAGCCAACTGGTCCTTGACAAAGTCAACAAGAAAAGACATTGGGGAAAAGATACTGTTTTCAATAAATGGTGCTGGGAAAATTGAATTGTCATATGCAGAATAATAAAACTATAGCCCATCTTACCACATACAAAATTCAAATCAAGATGGATTAAAAACTTGAATGTAAGTCTCAAAATTATAGAAATACTAGAAGAAAACCTAGGGAAAACTCTTCTGGACATTGGTCCAGACAAAGAATTTATGAATAAGACCTCAAAAGCACAGGCATGAAAAACAAAAATAGACAAATGAGACTTAATTAAACTACAAAACTTCTGCACAGCAAAAGAAACAATCAACAGAGTAAAGAGACAACCAGCAGAATGGGAGAAAATATTTGCAAACTATGTATCTGACAGTGGACTACTAATATCCAGAATATATAAGGAACTCAAACAATTCCACATTAAGAAACCAAATGATTTCATTAAAAAATGGGCAAAGGATATGAACAGACATTTCTCAAAAGAAGACATACAAATGGCCAAAAGGTGTGTAAAAATATGCTCAACATCACTAATCACTAGGGAAATGCAAATCAAAACCACAGTGAGACATTATCTCAGGTGAGTCAGAATGGCTATTATAAAAAGGACAAAAAATAACAGATGTCATTGAGGAGGTGGAGAAAAGGAAACCCTTACACATTGTTGGAATGTAAATTACTACAGTGTCACGGAAAACAGTATGGATATTTCCCAAAGAAATAAAACTAGAACTACCATTTATTTCTTCCAGCAATCCCACTACTGGATATTTATTCAGAAGAAAAGAAATAAATATATCAAAAAGATATCTTCATTCATATGTTTGTCACAGCACTATTCATAATAACAAAGATATAAAATCATCCTAAGTATCCATCACTGGATGAATGGGTAAATAAAATGTAGACTATATACACAATAGAACACTATTCAGCCATAAAAAAGAATGAAATTATGTCTTTGCAGCAACATGAGTGGAACTGGAAGTTATTGTCTTAAGTGAAACAGATCAGTCACAGAAAGTCAAACATCACATCTTCTCACTTATAATTGGGTGGTAAAAAATGTACACTCATGAACGTAGAGAATGGAAGCGTAGACAACATAGACTCAGAAGGCAGAGCACGTGGGAAGGGGGTAGATGATGAAAAATTAGTTAATGCGCACAATGTTTACACATTATTATTATCATTTGGGTAATGCATACGCTAAGAGCCCTGACTTGACAAGTACACAGTCTATGCATCTAACAAAATTGCACATGTACCTATAAATTTGAACAAATTTTTCAAAAAGTTAGAAAATAATCACATTTCGAAAGAAACTCTCACTGTGGAGAGAAAAAAAATAGATGCTTAGAATTGTTCCATTCCTAGGGGTATCACTGCCAAAAATGCTGCGTATCACCCCTAAAAACATTCGTATCTGGAGTCTATATCATCTCAGAAACATACGTTTTTTTATCTTCCTAAAATCTTTGAAGTGGTCTGAATCCTATTTTTAAAATATAAAAATGGAATATTTTGCAGTTAGGTTGATAATCAATTGAATCACAGAAGAATACATTTTATGAGATGAAATTTAACATAAACTTTGCATAATTGGTAAATAAACTTAAATTTTTGTGTAATTTTTTAAGTACAGTCAATAATACCTTTTTACAATTTGGATTAATTTTTTTTTCAGTTATGACAGTCAAAAATCAGGAATTTAAAAAAGAAGCCACAATTAGACCTTTTTATTGCTATGTCACAAAATGCTAAAGCAAGATTAAAAATGGAGGCATATTTAATCACATTGCTTTTCCAAAAGAATAATATACGTATATATTGTTAACACTGTTTTAGCAAGAGTAAAAAAGATTTTACGTTTTTTTGTTTGTTCGTTTTGAGAGGGAGTCTTGCTCTGTAACTCAGGCTGGAGTGCAGGCGCGCAATCGCGGCTCACTTCAACCTCCGCCTCCCGGATTCAAGCAATTCGCCTGCCTCCCTAGCTGGGATTACAGGTGTGCGCCACCACCCCCAGCTAACTTTTGTATTTTTGGTAGAGAGGGGTTTCACCATGTTGGCCAGGCTGGTGTTGAACTCCTGACCTCATGATCCGTCCACCTCAGCCTCCCAAGGCTCTGGGATTACAGGTGTGAGCCACCGCGCCTGGTCAGATTTTACATTTTTAATAACGTGTTATGTCATTCTTTTAGTCTGTTTGTATATATAATACATTAGTACAATAACACGTGGTAGTTTGTTTTAGATATAAATAAATATTCACATATTGGCAAAGTCCAGTTGATTTACTGTGAGCTATAAAAAATTTTAAATGTTTGGATGATTCACATACTCTGTATGTCTTTACTTCCTAATTACATTTAGAAAGAGATTTGGAACATGTATTTTTTAACTTCCCAATATTTGCCTTTAAAATATTAACATCGACAAAAATAGGTGATAATAACCATTACTATTGCCTATTGAATGCTATGCCAGAAATTATATGGGTGCTTTGCAGTATAGTTTAAAATTCTCAGGAAGGCTTTGTTTAAACCTCACAGCATATCTATAAGGCAGATAATATTATCCTTTTATGACAGAAATAAATTGAGTCAAAGGAGCTAAACAAGTTTTTCAAGTTTACAAAGCTAGTATGTGACAAAATTGTGATCTAAATACATTTCTTTCTGGATCTGAGTAATAATATTTCAGATAAATAATTATAGTAATAATAATGTCTATGATTGATTGAGTTTTTATTATATGCTGGTATTCTAAGTGCTTTATCTTATATCATAATCCTTATAAGGCTGGGCATGGTGGCTTGTGCCTGTAATCCTAGTACTTTAGGATGACCGAGGTAGGTGGATCGCTTGAGTCCAGGAGTTCAAGAACAGCCTGGGCAACATGGCGAAACCCTGTCTCTACAATAAATATTTAAAAATTAGCCAGGCATAGTGGTGAGTGCCTATAGTCCTAGCTACTCGGGACGCTGAGGTGGGAGGATCGCTTGAGCCCTGGAGGTTGAGGCTGCAGTAAGCCAAGATCGTGCCACTGTACTCAAGCCTGGGTGACAGGGTGAAACCCTGCCTCAAAAAAAAAAAAAAAAAAAAAAACCTTATAAGAATTCTGTGAAGTAGATGCTATTATAATTTTCCTATACAGAGTGTAATAAGTACAGTTTAAAATACAGTTGATGTTACAAATGAAAGCTGGTAATTAGTGAAGCCAGTATTTAAATCCTGGTGTCCATGCTCTTCAGTACCCATGCTGCCTCTTTAGAATATGACATCCTTCTAACATTCACCACAATAATAGTATCATTGCTGACTTCATCATCTTAAGACCATTTCTAGGTTTTTATACTTACACATTATGTTTCCAAATAGTTAAGATTAATAAATATCATGATGTTAAAAGCAAAAGCCAAACAAGATAAATTTGAAAGTTGAAAAATTTATATACATAAGTTCTGGACTCCTTTAGATATTTTAAGCCTAAGTATTTTGTTTACTTATGTAACTTAGCTTTAGAATTGTCTGAGTTCTCCACTTCTCTGAGAATATCTGCTGGGCAGGAATGATGTGAAGGAGAATTTGTCTCATAATTAGATGATAGTGCTTAAGATATTCACTGTAAAATCTGTGACAAATTGATGAGCCCTTGTTGAAAGCAAAATTATTAAAATGTCACTTGTGAATTTTACGTTCCAGGCTTTCTACCTTGTGGCAACCTGGAATTCAAGCCACTTTCAGAATATTTTGATCTGAACACTGTAGTTTATCTATTCCTAAGTGCCCTAAAAATCTATCCCATGTAGCTATTATTAGCTATTGATGGAAAGGTCTTCTTAGTAAATGGGATATAAGATTCAGTACCAGGCAAATAGATATGCGGCTTGCCATGATGAAAATCCTTTTGTTAGGTCCTGAGGAATCCTAAGTTTAAACTGGCTTGTGATTATCCCCATAGTCCATGGAAGACTCACTGGGACTGTATGGTTTCATTTCTATTGAAAGAAAATTTAGTCTCAATTCACTGATTATGATGCTATGTTGTATTAAGTCTCCTATTAGGCTAAACCAGCTGGACACACTTGACTAACTCTGGAAGACAGTGGATGAATACGTTAGCTGTCTGGCCCAAATTCTAACTTTCCATCTGTGAGTTGGCTCCATTTGCTGATGCTCTACACAGGAGATTAATTTTTTAAAAGTTAGAAGAGTATTTATAAGGACAGTGGAAAGGGGAGCATAGAAAATAAAGGTAGAGAAAGCATTTGCAAATAAAATTGTTATGACTCACGGGGATTTTCAAACTTAGACCTTTTTTTCTTTCCCTGAGATATAACTCAAGAGCTCTAGATAAAAGAGTTACAGGAAACAGACTTTTAGTGCACTTCAATTCAATTCAACAAATATTGATTCATCACTCTCCACTAGGAGTAAATCAAAATGGAATCTTTTTCTTGAGTAATAGGGTATTTTTTAAGAAAGTCACAGATTTAGTAACCTTGGCTATGACCTTTCAAACAAATCTCTGAAGAGAACCAAACATTAGGCACGTCCAGCACTTCCCCCACAGGTTCCCTCTCCATCCATTTAGCTACAATCTATAATCTTATTTATAAAGGGCAATGAAACATAGATCATGAAGATAAATGTCCAAGTAGTTTGATGTTTTCTTCAAAGACAAAAATGTTTCTTGAGGAGAATTATATCATTGAACAATGGTAAAAATTATAACTTTAATCATATACTGAAATACTTCATGTACTTTACAAACTATTATTTTTAATTAATATTCTGACATAGTGACAATACTCTGTCATATATTAGATAATGGAAATACTATAAATAAATTAAACTTACTGCAGAGACCATTATGTGAACTTCCGATACAGGCAAAAGAGAATACAAATGTTCTTATTTCCAGAAATTTTCAATGTGAGCAAAGGCTTCATCACCCTTCCTTAAGATAATATTTCATAAAAATTTTAATAAACATCTATTGAGGACTACCTATACATCAACTGCAGCTTTTAACATTTAGCAAGAGGAAAAAATGCAAAAGCATATGATTACAATATTATGTGGTGAGTGTGATGATAAAAGTAAGACCAGAAAAGTGTTACCATGGCTGCCTACAGATAGTGTGTAAGGATAGCTGTGAAACTAGTCTTCAAAGAAGAGTGGACTTAACGTACTTTTTAAAGAATGTACTTGGTTAATTTTTAAATTCAGATAAGAAAGAATACATCTTAGCATAAGTATGTGTCTAACATTGCATGGGATATACTTATGTTAAAAATATTTGTGGCATATCTGAATTTTAAATATAACCAGGCACTCTTTTTTTATTTGCTACTGACCACCCTACTGTTAAGTCAGGCTTAGAACTGGAATATCATTGCTTCTACACAAATTTCATTGGCCAAAAAAAGCTACATGGAAGAGCCCAAAGTGTCAGGTACATTCAAGTCAAGAAAAGGAGGGAATAAGTATTTTGAATAACAATCTAATCTACCACAACTTGTCAAACCTGTAAAAAGGATCAATATAACATAAGTTAGATGTTTTAAATGCTTTTTTCTGAAAAAAATGGTTGCTTTATTTTACTTAATTTTGAAAAATCTGCTTTTGTGAGCAATATAAAATGATATTATAATAAGGTTCATAGGCCATAATGCAAAGTTAGTCTCAGTGGCTTTGTTCATACCTTTTACAGAAAAAGCAACCTACAAATATTTCCAAATACTATGTCAGTTAAATTTAAATACCCATTTCCTAAATAGTGCTTTTTAATTTCTCCATGTATAATTTTGTGCCAATTTGCATTAAAACAATTGTATGTTATCTGAATGTTTCTCTTTATTATTCCTAGCTACAGTGTTTCATCTCTGAGTTAGAAGATTCACTCTAAGTACAGCTCCAAACACCTTTACACGTTGGAAGTTTCTTAATGGCATATTTATTCTATGGACTATTTTATAAAATCAGATTGCACTCAACCATCTCTGGTAATTCTGCTCCGGTAACAGTGTTGTTGCATTCTGGATAAACAGATTATTTTCTCTTGCCCTAGTTTGGATATGATTTGTGCTTACTCAGTTCCAGCTATATCCTCTGGCATTGCATGCTTTTAAAATACAAGGTGAAGCATTATTGATATTACCTCACAGCAAAGATCACTCAGAAGCAAGCAAACAGATAAGCAGGAACACTGATAATGTAGGAGTATGTCTTGACTATTTCAGTGAGGAACTCATATTGGGAGAGGGCTGCAACCTTTGGAGGCACCGTATACATCGTTTACTCATTTATTCATTATTCATTCTACAGGTATTTCTTAAGTGTCTTTAACATAGTAGACAGTACACGAAATGCTGAGATGCAGGGTGAAAAGAAGAGCAATCTTCTAAAATAATATAATAAATACCTTTTAACTATAAGACAACATATCACACGCTTTGCATACACTGCTTCATGTAATCTTCATTGCAAGCTGGATAAATTGAAAGTTTATTAGTCATTATACTGGTTAAGAAACTGAGGCTCATGACGTCAGACTCGCCAATGATCATAAAATTAATGATTCGTGGAACCAGATTTTAAACTCCAATCTCTTTTTTCCTTTATAAGCCATGCTTTATATACTAATTATACTATCTGGGAAGAAAAACTTCTAGGAATATAGAAGACAGCATTATGCAGGGTTTGAGAACACGTACTTTGGAGTCAAATAAATGCAGGTTCAATTATTTAACTAACACAGGTGAAATCCTGGGCAAGTGACTTTAAGTTCTAATGTTAAATTTATTTACAAAGGGATAAAAGGACAAAATAGCACTAATAGCACAGGTTTCTTTACTAGCATTATGCTTGGAACACAATGCACAGACTCTAAGTACTGTAGTAAAACATATTAAGCATTTGCACACTTCTCCTAGCACACCATCAGTACTTAACAAATGTTAAATTCCTGAAACGCGCCTGACTGCTAGAGCTCTGATTTCCAGGTAAGTTCCTAATTCTTTTTCAAATGTAGGTTTTTTCTTATGTTACCTATCTCTCTGTTCTCTAATAAAGGCAATTTTCCACCCAGTAGTGGTTAGTACTCTTGAATTAACTTATCTAAATCAATGAAAATAATAGTGAACCTCTGCTTTATTGTGTTATATGGGAAACACTGTTATCACTGATTTCATTATATCACATTTAATCCACGCAGCAATTCCAAGAGGACACTAGGTTTCATAGAGTTTAATGAGAGACAAGAAATAGGAGCTTGCTTTTACACTTTCACTCCTTATCATAATAATCAAACTCAGTGATATTTCACAGACCTGTGAGTTTTATAAAATACTTGAATCTGGTTGTGTATATACAAGATACATAAACATAATGAAAAGTATTGATTGGTCTGGGTCAATTTTTTGTGTCTGCATAATTATTCTGAATTGCCATAGTTGTATTGTGGGCATCTGTACTAATTATTAAGTATGCCCTGGCCTGAGAGAGTGATCAGTTTTAGAATAATTTTGTCCAGTATTCTCCTTCGTCAAACCACTGCTTTATTCCCCAAGAAATCAGGCTACATTCTGCTTAAGGAAAATCTCCAGACACAGCTTTTGCAAACAGGTTGGTGCGGTTTCCCACTATTGGCTTTTGCAA